>NW_010301809.1:0-3272 GCF_000700745.2 Antrostomus carolinensis
GGGTAAAGCGGCCGCCGGCGGGAGCATCGCCCCGCGTGGCCCCGCACAGCCCCGGGTGGGAGCTGGGGACCGTCCCCGTCTCCATCCGAGGGTGACTTAGAGCCGTGAGAGCTCGGTGCTGCTCCAGGGGTGGGTGCCTGTGAGTGCCGGAGGGTGAGTTGTGTTTCACCCCGTTTCGGATGGAGCGATCTCCCTCTACCGGGCTGCACTGCCAGCCCTGCGGATCCAAAATCCCAAATACAGAAGCCAAAATCCAAGATACAGAATCCAAAATAAAGAATCCAAAACACAGAATCCAAAATACAGAATCCAAGATACAGAATCCAAAATACAGAATACAAAATCCAAAATATAGAATCTAAAATCCAAGATACAGAATCCAAAATACAGAATACAAAATCCAAAATATAGAATCTAAAATCCAAGATACAGAATCCAAAATACAGAATCCAAAATACAGAATACAAAATCCAAAATATAGAATCTAAAATCCAAGATACAGAATCCAAAATAAAGAATCCAAAACACAAAATCCAAGATACAGAATCCAAAATACAAAACCAAACCCGAGTCAATAAGCAAACGAGAGGTGCTGGGTTTTAGGAAAAAGGATAAGGGTTGTCTGTAAGGTTGCAGTTCAGACCTATGCCCACAGAAATAGACAAGTCTTCTGCTTTAGAGAACTCAGCTTGAAATCAATGTCACCAGATGTTGTTGTGCCCAAGGACCGGAGTTTTTAAAACTAGTCCTTGTACATGTCAGGGGGTTTCTACCCTAAACCTGCTGGGGGGGGGGCTGGATATTGCAAATTTAATAAAAACAATATTCCCTGAGAAAAAGTATCACATTTTGTTTCCTTTAAAGCTTGCAGGGGGGATGTTAATTCTTTATTTCACATCAATATGTTGTGAATGTGAAGTCTGAACAGTAAGAAACCTCATTACCACACACAGGTACTCAGTGTTTTCAGACATTTCAGGGAACAAGATCTCCAGAGCATGTGCTAATTGGAAGATACATCATTTACTGCTGTACGATATGAAGCACTAATCCTGCACGCAGCTTCTTCCAGAGAGAGTCCTGAATGACGTGAGGTTCCCTGTAGCATCAGGGCCCAAACCATGAGCGTGTTGCTGCAGTGCATCTCTGTGATACAGATGAGGTCATAGGAAGAGAGAAATATTTCTGAAGTCAGTACAAGTGTAGGACACGGCATCTGGGTGAGTCACACTTAATATCTCTGTAGACTGCAAGGTCTAGATGATAATATAATCACACATTAATAGGACTGAATTTCTATTGATTTTCTTTTGGAACTGTCTTTAGGAACACTTTTTCTTTTTTAAAAGCCTTTATGCTGACCATTATCTGCTCATAAAAAGACTTTTTTTTCGTTGTCTGCATTTATCATCCTTTGGCACTGCCTTGCTGCTGTTTATACCTGGAACGACTGCAGGTTGTTCTTGTCTCTTCACACTTGTTCTTCAGCTCCTGATACCTGCAACGACTGCAGGTTGTTCTTGTCTCTTCACATTTGTTCCTCAGCTCCTGATGTTTCCTAGGGGAGAGGTGGGTGACTGAAATGTCATTTCCCGTAGAAAGAGGAAACCTCAACCTTGTTTAGGTCTCTGTGACCCAGTGGTTGAATTATATTCATTAGGAACTTCACACCTCACACTTCTAAGTGCTAGATTCAACCTCAGAAACGCGTGACTCCCTTGTGGGATCAAACTCTTCCGTTTGCTTCTCTTCCTTGTCTTTGACACATTTTTTCGTTTAACACATGGAGGAATAAATATTTTGCCCAGTTTCATCAGGCTGTAACTGGCAAGGGGAAAACACCTACTTTTCTGGTTTTGGTGAGCTTTGAATTGCTTTTCATAGGGGAATTTTGAGACCTCCACCTTCCACATATGGGTGTTTTCTTCCTGTGCAGGAAGATGTCACTGGCTTGGCAGAAGCATCTGTCCATCTCGCAGAAGTCTTGGGAGAGGAAGCACAGACAACAGAGAAAGTGAAAGGACTTAAAGGAGGACTTATGGACTTCCTCAAAAAATATCTCCAGCAAGCATGAAGTCTTGGATATCTGGAGTGACCTTTAGCTGTCTAGACTGTACTACTGAAGTTCAGGCAGGGTCTTGGAATATGTGAAAGGAACTGAGCAAACAGGATAGTTCTGCACAGCCATGGTCCCTCAGGAGGCTCAGCTGTTCTCCTAAAATATATAGCTAGTGCCTTGCTCCTGGGGCTGTTTGCCATCACACCTTTCTGCTTCTTTTCTGATCTTTCTATATGGCTGGCCTCAATCCTGCTTCTTCATCTGTGTCTTTTCTGTGCAGGAGCAGAGAAAATAATGGAGAGAATAATACATTCTTTCAGGAAGAGGCCACTGAGAATTTAGGGATCACATTTAACATCAGGGTTGTCAGCAAAGGAGGTTTTTTTTCACTCAGACAATCCAGGAATTGAAGGTCTTTATCCTGGGTCCCCATGGTCACAAGGGCTACAGGAGAGACTGAAGCTAGCAAATATGCTTCTCATCTTCAGACTTGATAATCAATTCAATTAATAGAAACCCATCATCACCTCTGGTTTCTCGGGTGGCTGAAGAACAGACACAGATGGCTGAATGCTACTGCCCCAGCACCGGAGCTGTTCCTGCAGGGAAGGCTGGACAGCACCCGGGGTAGGTGAAGCTGCTGACACCCAGGCAGACCTGGCACCCTCTCCTTGTTTCAAACGTGACTGTTCCACGCTGCACACATCATCTTCTGCCAGTGACAACTGCCCATCACCGTGGGGACACGTGTCCGAGCTGGGCTGTCCTTTGGTGAGACCAGATGGAGCTTGGACACACACAGTCTTGCTGGCTTCTGCTGTCCTGACCATAAGCCCTGGAGGGTACCCAGGAGTGCTGGGCTCACAAAGCGTTTGGGTTTTTGTTTTTTTACTTTTTTGCTTTAGTGAAGACCATTGCACTGACATTGGACTCGGTGGGGTCTATGTACCAAGGCTTTGCTCCTTCCCTCATCCCTGAAGGAGATGTACTGTCAGTCCTGCTGTTCACCAAGATGGTTTTCATTAACTTTTAAGCCTCCTGAACCCAAATCAATGAGGAAAAGCCCTACAGCGGCAGGCGTTGCTTCAGAGCTGCCAGCTGCAGGATGGGCATTTGTGAGATCAGAGAGTTTAATGTCCAGGAAAGCAGGAGGAGATGGTGACCGGGCTTCTTATGGTACCTCAATGGACACACACCTCCCCTCACTGCACAG
>NW_010301810.1:0-228 GCF_000700745.2 Antrostomus carolinensis
CTGGAGGTATTTAAAAGACATGTAGTTGTGTTTGTTAGGGACGTGGCTTCATGGTGGACTTAGCAGTGTTTGGCTTACATTTGGATCTTAAAGGTCTTTTCCAATCAAAACAATCCTGTGATCTGAGTTCATATCACTGTTGGGTAGAGCCACCAGTAACAGTTTCACTGATGTTTCTGTCTGGCTCCTATCTCGAACCAAGGTAACTGAGATAAATTGACTTCTTAG
>NW_010301811.1:0-9050 GCF_000700745.2 Antrostomus carolinensis
TCTGTCCTCCACCTCCTCCTCCTCCTCCTCCTTCCTGGCACTGAAACTCTATCTTTGTTTACACTGATGTTTGTCTTCTCTTCAGGTCAATGTCCTCTCCTCCAGGTTCCCTCCACCTTCTTCTCTTCAGGAGAGTCCTTCCCCTCACAGCTATGGATTCACAGAGATGTTTCTCTAGTGCTCATTGGCCCAGCCTGTGCTGGGGGGATCCACCTTGGATCCAGGGGAGCTTTGTGAAGCTTCTCACAGTGTAGCCCCTTCCCCTACTATCAAAACTGCCCCTCCCTCCCCCAACCCAACACACCTTTATCTCTCATTTCTTGCCTATTTTAGTCTGTTTAGAGGATAATTCATTTGGGACAGGGACCATCTTGCCTGGTACCCAGCACTGGGAGTTTTCAACCTCTGCTTCAGTCTCTGAAATAAGAAAAAACCCCTCAGTCTGGAGAAGTAGAAAGTAAGTCTGTGCTGCTGTTGTTTGTTCGCTGGTACAACGCTGCTCAGCCCTCCCTGGAGCCGCGGGAGGTGACAGGGCTGAGTCCTTTGCCAGCGATGGGTGGTTTTCTTTGTTGGAAGAGGATGGGAGCTGTGCCGTAGCAACAACTCTCATAGCAACAGCTGCTGCTCCCGATGCAGACCCCTTTGGGCAGTGGCCTTCCCACTGTGGATCTCTTTAGTGATTTAGGAAAAGACTAAATTTAGGTGCGATTCCCTCCTGCCACATCTCCCATCCTATTTGGATCTCTTCTGCGTTATGGGATTTGCGAGACGTGCAGTCGTGCAGAAAAGGTGTGGATGAAAAGGCCAGCAAGGAGTTAAACTTCCATCAGGTTTAAAAGCACTGGAAAGGTTTAAAAGCCCAGGACCTGGCTGCTGCAAGGGCATCTCCATCTGTTTGCTCTAGAGGCTGTGAAGATGCTGCCAGCTTTTCCCACTTAATTGCTGCAGTTAGTCTTTAAAGGCAAGAGGAAAAGCCACAGTGAAGTTCACAAGCAGTGCCTGATGCCGTGTGCTGTCCCCGAGGAGCAGGCTCTCCACACCCTGCCCAGCACTTGAGTGGGAAGAGCTGGACCAGATGAAGAGTTTCCAGTCAAGTTCAAAGGTTACACGCTTTAAAAAAAGGAAGGTCCTGGTCTGTCACTAACGTGTAATTAAAAATCAAAGGGTCTGAGATGTTTGCTTCATTTTGTATCATTGATGCAATTTTCTGATCTGTTTTTTTTGTTTTGGTTTGGTTCTTTTGCCCTGGCTCGGTGATGATAACAGGGTCACGTGTGGTGGGCACCTTTCCTCACTGCTTGGCGTGGTGCTGGAGCACAGGCTATGAACACCAACCAAGGAACAGGCTCCGCTTTGGATTCACTCATATAAAACATGGAGTTTGGAGCCAAACCCAGCCTTCCTCACCCCATCCCCTTCAATTTTGCCCAAGTATCCTTCATCTTAACTGAGATGCCAGAGCAGTAAATGCAACAGAAGATCCCTGGCAGGATGGATGGGATTGCATGGGGGTCCCTCGGTTCAAAGAGATGGGGAAAATCCCAAAGTGAGCCACTGTGTTTGTAGAAAACAATCCCGAGATCTTGCCACATGCAGGATGTACCTGACTTGTCTGCTCAGTTTGGCTCCAGTGGGTCCTAAAATGTTGGACACCAGCTGAGCATGCTTTTGTGGGCATCAGCAAAGGACAAATGTCATCCGCTTCCCTACAACTCCTCAGGCTGGTTTTGGTGACTGGGTGTGCCCACTGAGGACTAGGTGGGAGAGAAAACCGGTGCCATGGCTTTGAAAGAGGGAACTTCTGACTTCACGGCTATACAAGGGCAGAGGGGAAAATTTGGTTTTGTGTGTGGTGAACACATCCCCTGTGGACCAAAGTGCCCTCCATGGAAAGGCTGGGAGGTTGCTGGGGAGCTGCGGCTTGTCCCCTCGCCCAGCTGCCCAGGCAGATTCAGAAGCTGCATCTCTGCCTCCTCGTCTCTGCAAACTCCTAAGTGCCAATAATCCTGTGATTGCTTCTTCTGCAGAAAATTGTTCCCTTGATTTCTGCAAGTTTGTTTTTTTGTTGTTTTTTTTTTTTCAAAGCCTTGCTGTAATTACACTGCGTATCTCCAGTGAAGGACATCTCTCCTTGTGAGAGCCAGCAAACAGCCGTGCTTGGGAGCACGGTGCGTGGGGAAAATGCCCGTGCCATGCTCCCTGCCCTGCTGGTGCCGGCTCCTGCTCAGGGAGGATGCTGTGGCCAGGGATGCCAGGGGATGGCTCAGCCCATCCCAGGGAGCAGAGGAAGGAGAGGTGAGGAGCAGATGCTTGGGCAGGACACAGCCTTGAGGGGAAAAAATACAAGTGATTCAGAAAATGGAGTGAATAAATGTGATTTTTTTTCTTTTTGTTATAAACATTCCCTTTCTTAAAATACCAAAAGACTCATTAGACCACGTTGCAGACAAAACCGGCCCACTGGTGCTTGGCAGCTGAAGCCCTTCTGGAGCGCTCATATGTGAATAAAGTCTCTTCAACTGCAGTAATTCAGGCTGCACTCCTGCCTGCTGTGGCTCCTCAGGAGCAACAATGGAGTTTTCATCCATCTCATCGGGTGATGGTGCAGAGATGTGGCTCCAGTCCTTGGTGCCACTGGCACCTCCCCCAGGGGATGGGGCAGCTGCTTTTTGACATGCCCATCCTGGGACATGGAGGACAAGGTGGTACATCTTGCTGGCGAAGGTGTTTATGGCTCCTGCTTGTCTTGGTCCTTGGAAGCTTCTGCAGGTCCTGGCATGTGAAAAGCCACTTGAGACCAGCTCAGGTGTGACACCCAAGAAAGTTTGTTCCCAGAAGCTTTGTCTTAGATCTGATGGCAAAGAGGAAGGAGACTGACTGCTCTGGGTGTCCTGGCACCTCATTCTCCCTTCGCGTCATCCATTCAAGAGTCCACTCTTGACTCCCAGCCCTGCAAATGAACGGGTTTCACATGGACACAGCCCCAACAATGAGGCTGTGGAGGTCGGTGTCATGGGGGCTCCAGCTGCAGTGCCAGTGTCGTAACTGGTAGCCTGCTAAAAAAAAACCCCGTGTATCTTGTTTTGTTTTAAAGCTGGTGTGTCACTGCCTCAGCACAGGGTAAACAGCAGTGCCCATCCAGCGGAGGTTTGGGCTTTTTCTCCATCCTTCTCCACTCCAGGGAGAAGCTGGGAAGTAGGCTTTGGTCCCAAATTGATCTGCAAAGGTAAAACCAGTTTAACTCCTCAATAGTGAAATACTGTGTGCATTAGATCATCCAGTCCCTTAGCTGGGAAATGGGTTTTGCGGGAGTTGTGCGGGTATCTTCAGAGTGGGTGTCCTCAGGGTCTGGATTCTCTTCTGGCTTCATGTTCACTTTCTTTTTGTGCTGAAAATGAAAACAGCCTTCCCTTGTCTTTCAGATAGCTGCCCAAGAGCTCTCGGATAACAGGGTGATTACTCTGAGCATGGCTGGCAGAAAACTGGATAAAAAGGTGAGTGGGGTTATGTCTGGGGCATGCAATGTTAAACTTCAGTCCTTCAGAGGCTGAGGGATCTAAAGAAATCTCCTTATTTATATCAAAATTCTTTAGGATATAGCAGTGACAGAAAGTAATCCTACTGGAGAAAGCATTAGGGTGAGACTGGAGGGGTTCAAGTCCTGGCAGTGCCACTAGCTGCTGGGTATACCCGTGCCTCAGTTTCCCTATTGTCATGGGATTGCTTTCTTCATCCCGCACATTGAGATGGAAAGATTACATGGGGCACAGGACCTGTGTACTAGCATGTCTTAAAGACAACAGATTTACTACTTCAGTGGCTGTTGTTTGGAAGTGTCTGTTGATGGAGCTGGGAGTTTTGATGCCCCTTGAAGCCATATCTCAGAAGTGCTGAGAGCTCCTGGCTCGTCACCTTCAGCCCATCTGGAAACAGAGTGAACATCTGCTTGTGTATCAAGCAGTAGGGCCCGTCTTTTCTGAAGAAGTGTTGACCTCATGGAGGCAGATAATGCACAAGTTTGGCTTTGGATATGATACGTAGGAGATGGTGACCTTTTCTGAACAAGGCCATCTGACCTTATTTACCAGGCAACCAGAGTTCTTCCTCTTAAACCAGTGCTGTTGCTAAGCAATCAATGGGAATAGTATTTTTTCCTTCTTCCTAGTCTCTCCAGAGCTTGCGTTATTGGCAGGTTGGCCCTCAGTTTTCAAGCCAGGGTAAAACAAGCATCCAGGCAGAAGGCTGTTCGCTAGGGCAGAAGATGTGGTTTGTCCAGTCCTATTGTCCAAACCAGATGGTATGCCTGCTTTATCCAAGTGTTTTTCCCACCTCTTGGGAACAACTGTTTTCTTGCCCTCTTGCTTACCCTGCCCCATGCAAGGAGCCTAATGCCCCTGCAAAGAAATCCCCAAATAACTCCATTTAATGAATGGACTGGAAGATGACCTTGAGCTGGTGGCTTCCTCTGAGATGTGGCCAAGGGTCAACCCTGTGCACGTCAATGAAGACATCCCTAATGCAACAGTTTTCTCCCAGTGCCCCAAGAAGAAGCCTCTGCTCCTTGGAAAGCAAGGGATGAGATTTCACAGCAGGCTTGGTGTCCTTCCTTCATGCTTCAGGGTCCCTTTGCAGCTGTGGCCGTTGTGAAGAGCAGGGCCAAGGACCTGCGTCCTCCATGCTCCAGTGCTGGAACCTCAGGCATACATCCACTTGTATCAGCAACTTCATTTGCTCCATGGGCAGGAGTTGCCTTTCTAATCCTCTTTGGAAGTTCCTCTACCCGGTTATGCAAAGATGACATCTTTTTATATTCTTCAAGTAGGACATGATACCTGTGGGTCTGCTGGTCTGCTGCCCTTCAGACCCACAGGTCAAGGCAAAGAAATTCAGCATCTACGTGGTTCTACTGGGATAAGGACTGTGAATAATCCTATTATTTCTGGGTCTCCCTCCAGTTTGTCAATAGGTGTCAGCAGAAAGCTTCTTCCTCAGTGCCCACCTGCCATCACCAAGAGCTAACGAGGTTTCTTTGATGATTCCCGTAACACAGAACTGTGCTTAAAGCCCTGCTCATGGGCAAAGGATGTTTGTGTCACTCCATGCAAATTCAAATGGTCTCTGAACAAGGAAACGGGATGGAACACAGTATTTTTGCGTCATTATTGGTCATAGATGAAATGCAGCTGTGGGGGCTGGGTAAAACTCATTTAAGCTTAGGAAAGATAGTGGAGAAGACCACAGGAGTAAGGCTGCAGCCTGGAGGGGGGCAACACCTTTCTGCACCACACAGCACGTAGCTGGGGAGCACGGCCAGAGGCTCAGACATCATGTGAAGGGATCAGATCTCACAGGATTTCATGATGCGGCCATGGCATCATCTTGCTGCACATGCTGAGCTGAAGCTGCAAGCATCCCTCACCAGCAGCTGTGCCGCAAACCCAGCCTGGAGTCATGCTCGGCCCCGGGCAGCTCCTTCTGCTGTGACCACCCTGAGGCTGGGACCTCTCTCAGGCTGCAGCAGGTCCTCCTGCCTATCACACGACCATGGTTTCTCCACCCACAGCTCACTACCTTGCTTTAAATGCTGAAGCTGCACAGCAGGAGCACACCAGCAGCAGAACCAGCCTGAGGCTCTTGTACCATATATCCAATCAGCTTTTGGGAGCCTTGTTTTAAGAAAAATGGTCTTGCAGAAGAGGAGGTGTTTTCACCCAGGACCAGCCCTGGTGAACTCAGCCCCAGAGCCACGTGTGGCATCACAGCTGTGGGGATGGCAGGAGAACAGCGATGCTTTGGCACAACTGGGGCAGAAGCTGTGCTTTGGGGAGCTGCATCTGGTGGAAGTGCCACCTCTGCTTTCCTTGTCCATGGTATGCGAGGATGATTTAGATTCTTGGACCAGTTTGCAGATCAATCTGGTCTGCTGAGCTCCTTTGGTTGCTCAGTTTCCATCTCCCGCCAGGCTTGCACGGGTGAGATGTTTGTGGTTTCAATGTTTTAAAATAGCAGCCCACAATCCTGTGGCTTGGACGCATCTCCCACCCTGCTTTGAATGGAGCAAGGCTGACCAGATTTGCAAACTGGGCTGCTCTGCGTGGGATGGCAGCAGACATCCTTCAAAGCTCCCTGCTGCCATCTGAGCTGGTGCCTCCACCCACTCACGCTGGGTTGGAACTGATGAAACCGCCTTGGGTTGCAGGTTAAACCAGCATAGGCAGGGTCAGGTACCTACCACTGGTTCTTTAATCCATCAGTGAAGCTTCAAAGTGCCAAGTCCAAGCTGTGAGTGAGCAGGATCAGAGCTGTGCTAGAACTGTAACCCTGCAGGAGGAATGGCTTGGCTTTCTCTCCTACAAACATGTGAAAAGGGGTAGGAGAAAAATAGCCCCATCTCACCAGAGAGCATCCCTGCAAGCCTTCATGGTCTGCTCTTCTGGCAGAAGAATTTTGACTCAAGCAGGTTGTAGTTTCTCCAAGCCAAAACATTTTGCAGTGTTTTATTTTTCTGGCTGGCTTCGGAAACAGGATTTGGATAGAAATGTTAATGGGTTTTCAGCTGGGGCATCACTAGAGCCTGTGTCCATCCCAGCTGCCACCTCCTGGGCTGGCTGTGGACAGGGGCTCCTGGGACGACCAAGCTTCCTCTTCCTCCATAAGCAGCTCTCTGCAACCCAACAACATCACTTGGAAGCCCCAAAAGCTCCTGTTCAAACCCATAAGAAGTTCCTCCAGCTCTTTGCAGGACTCAGGCACCCACCTCCCTCTGGAAGGAAAACCCAGCTGGAATGGCTTGAGTTCTCAATAAATAATTTGGAATATTTTAGGCTTGGTTTCTTCTTAGCCACTTCCTAATTTTTTCTGAATGGGAATGAAGTTCTGCTTAGAAATGCTGGAGTTTTCCTGTGTCAGTGCCACCAGTGCTGACCTCCTCTTCAGGCTCTGGGTGCCCTGAAGTAGCCCCCGTGCCAATAGCCAGCAGGGACATGTGTGTGTGTGTGTACATATTTCTCATAAACCAGCAGCCCTTCATCAGGGGAATATCTGAGGAGATGCTGGCAGGAAGGGCAGCACACACTGGCTCAGGGCTGCGTATCTCAGAGGGTGTTACATGATCTCTGTCAACACCAGGGCAGCTCGCTCCTTAAAGATTTCCTCTGCTCATGCTTTCCTCCTGTGTGTAGGAGGGGGGTGTTTTTTTTCCTTTTTCCCCCAAGACACTCATGCACTTCATAATTCTGTTTTTCCTTTGAAGCGTTGGATGTTTTTCCAAGCCCAAACGCAGCTGTGTCCCAGCTGGAGTTGTTTTCCATGGCATCTGTGTCCAGAGAGCTTGCTGGGTGGCAGGCGCCCGCTGGCAAACCCCCTGGGGTGCACTGGGGTGCTGACTTGCCTGCTGCATCACCACCTAAACGTGGTGTGAACATCAGTGGGATTTGCACGACCAGGACACGCTGGCGTGCTTGAGCCAGTGTATGGTGTATGGTGAGAACGTGAGGGTGCTGCAGGGTTGGCACTGCCAGGGACAGAAGGTCTCTCTTGGACCAACTTTCACTGTTTGCAGAGCACCGTGTCACACATCCTGTTCTTCTCCTCCAGGACCTGTTTGGAAAGTCAGACCCCTTCTTGGAGTTTTATAAACCAGGTGACGATGGGAAATGGATGCTGGTCCACAGAACGGAGGTGAGTGCAGCTCTTAACTTGAGATGCTGAGACATCACCATCCTTATGTCAGCTCCTCTTGCCCTTCATGGCATTATCTCATTTGTCACCCTGGAGGAGCGACAATCCCAACATTCACACCATGTCCCTGAGGGCCTTGGCCAAATGCTGCTGGAATCTTGTCAGGCTTGGTGCCATGAGCACCTCCCTGGGGAGCCTGTTCCAGTGCTCCACCACCCTCTGCCTCAAGAACCTTTTCCTCATGGCCAACCTCACCCTCCCCTGCCACATCTTCCTGCCATTCCCTCTGCTCCTGGTGTTGGTGGCCAGAGAGAAGAGATCAGCGCCTGCCCCTCCTCTGCCCCTTGGGAGGAAGTTCTAGACCCCCATGAGATCTCCTCTCAGTCTCCTCTTCTCCAGGCTGAACAAACCAAGCGACTTCAGCCTCTGAAGCAAGAGGATGAGCTGTGACCTGGGGAGATGGTGGAGAGAGGTGGTGGGAGGTGGCCCAGGGAATGGGAGTGGGGAAAGGTCCTCAGGTGACCTGGGAGGATGCTCAGGCATCTCCAGCTTCAATGCACAAGCACTTGACCCTGTGTCTAATGGAGCTGGAGCCTCAGCCAAGGAGGCAGAGACCTGTACCAGGGTCCCAGTGGGAATGGTGAGGGGCAGCTGACTCCTCCCTGTCCTTCATTTATACCTCCTGTGATATTTCGATCTGAGCTCCCTTCTGGTTTTGTTCTCAGGCTGCTAAAGCCAGCGATGTTAGGGATGAGAGACAGAGCAGGGGCAGGGAGAAGCAGGCTGGTTTGCTTCAGCACCAGGCTAAGAAGTCCTTTCAAACAGCATTTTTTTCCCCTCCTCAAAGCTTGTTTCAAGGCTTTTTTTTTAGCACGTGGCTCCTGGCAGCTGCCAGAAAGAGGAGAGGGCAATCACAGCAGGAAGGGCTCACAGCAGCCTCTGTGTCAGAGACAGAGGTTCCATCACACCCCATCTCACACCCCTCTTTTTCCCATCCCCTATCTCACACCTCTCCTTCTCTTGTCCCCTCAAGGCTTGGTTAAGGAGCCCATTGTCCCACCACAGCAAATGGCTGTAACAAAACGCAGGAAGGATCTCACACGGAAGGAGAGGGGGGGAATTATTTACAAAGTCTCTCCGTACGTTGGTTTTTAGCATTGCCTGTGCAAAATCTAGGAGGATTTCCTTCCCTCGCACACCCACGTGCACATGAGCACCAGCATGTGTGTAACACCGTGTGTCCTGGGGTATCCATACAGGCCATCCATTTTAACCCTAGCTCTGCTGTTTATTTTTCAGTGCTTTCCCACACGTTTCCATATCTATTTAATTGTGATGGTTTCACTGGGCTGGTGCTTGGCCAGCAGCCA
>NW_010301812.1:0-1036 GCF_000700745.2 Antrostomus carolinensis
TGAAGGCAGTCTGAAGTGGGAGGATGCTGAGCGCTCATTGGGGGAAAAATCTTCTCAGCCCTTGACACAGTAAGTCTCTGGGAATGGGGCTGTGGTTCCTGGTGGGATCTTGTAAAGCTGGCAAAGCTAACGGGATCTGTAAGGAGGACTCCCTGGGCTTGAGTCCTGCTCTGTCTATCGGAACTGCACCTCTTGAAGGCAGTCTGAAGTGGGAGGATGCTGAGCGCTCATTGGGGGAAAAATCTTCTCAGCCCTTGACACAGTAAGTCTCTGGGAATGGGGCTGTGGTTCCTGGTGGGATCTTGTAAAGCTGGCAAAGCTAACGGGATCTGTAAGGAGGACTCCCTGGGCTTGAGTCCTGCTCTGTCTATCGGAACTGCACCTCTGGGCTAAAATTGCTAATGGCCACTGCTGCTCTCCAGACACTGCACAGAGAGCTGAGTCATTTTGCTTGTCCCATCTCAAGACTCTTCACATTTTCAGTCACAAAATGGAGAATTTCTACCCCTAAAAAAGATGCTCACCAGCTGTGATGGTAAAAAAAATAACAAACTGATAAAATTCTGGTAACCACATTCTAAGCCTCTCTTCTGCAGCCCACACTCTTCCAAGTCCTGGGTGCAGATACTGAACTTTCCCATGACGGGTGCATCCCATCTAACACCCCTTGTGATCATCGGAGCTGTCACCAACCAGCCCCCATGGACTCACTGCAGCACAGCAAAGCTGACTCCTCAGCAGCACATGGACAGAGGTTCTACTCTTCACAGCATGCTCAGCCAGCACAGACCAGCAAAAGGAAGTGCATTTCATTTCGGGGTGGGAGGCATTTCTGAGAAAAATTGAGTGGCTTCACTCAGAGATGTCTATCATAATTTTTCCCTGTCCTTTCATTTTTTGAACAGCGCTTCCAGGCCAAGAAACTTTCGGGGTGGGAGGCATTTCTGAGAAAAATTGAGTGGCTTCACTCAGAGATGTCTATCATAATTTTTCCCTGTCCTTTCATTTTTTGAACAGCGCTTCCAGGCCAAGAAAC
>NW_010301813.1:0-11190 GCF_000700745.2 Antrostomus carolinensis
CGTTTGTTATATGGCACAATGGGGATTGCTCCTGGATAAATGAGTCACCAAGACTGTATAATTGGTTTCTCAATTATTTACGAAGGGGTTTCTTAACAACAGTAATTTTTCTGTTAATGGCAAGTAAGGATTTCATTATCTCTAACTGCACTAGCTTTTTGTTCCATGCCACAGTAAATTTAAATTTTACTCTTTTTAATGGCTATGATATATGAAGGAATTCCATCTCTGTAAAGTAATTATTCTTTCTGCCTGCCTGGGAATATAAGTGCAGGTCATTTTATTTTTGGTCTCTTAATCACAAGAAAAGCAGTAAAAGAGTCATTCCTAGTTTTCAGAAATGGGTGTGATTTTCTGCGATGCCTGTCCGTGTGTCCTGCCTCACCCACCCAGCCCTGCGGAAGCCAAGCTGTGCTCCTGCACCCCATTACCTCTCTCCTGGGCCCGATGATGCCATTAAAATGCAGTAAGGCCATCAGCACCAGTGACCCTCAGCACCACCCTGGGCAACTGCAGCCCCCCAGCTGGATTCCCCATCCCTGGGCTTCGTTAGGGCAGGATTTCTCCCAAAACTGAAGAGCATTTGCATCAAGAGATACTGCTATAGATGCATAGGTCTCCACAGACCAGCTATATGATGTCCACGAGGTCTCATGAGAGCTTTTCAGTACTGTCCTAAAATGTCCCCGCAGCAACCCCTGGATCTGCAGGGCAGGCAAGCCCCACCGCCTGGGGCAGCCACCAGCTCCTCTGCCCCACAGCAGCACCCGGGCTGAGTCGCTCCACCAGCACGGGCCTCGGGATAAAAAGCCCAAGGGATTATAATAGGATGTGACAAATAACGAGCACTGTTTTGAACAGGTTGTTACAATTCAACAGAACTGCTTTTAAATAGGTCTGTTGGTATTTGGGAAGCTGGCTGAATACAGACAAGTAGCAAGGAAGCATTATTTCATGTACACACTCCACAGCACTGGCGATGGCAGGCAAGCTGGTTTGCTCCATTGCCTCTGTCTGCATGCACATGTGCTCCTCAAAGCAAACTCATTTCTAAACAAACGGGTTTGTAATATAATGTTCTTTCTTAATCCGCCTGCCTGGCTTTGATCAGCCGGTTATTTCCATTGCCTTCAGTGGGACTGCTCACATTTGAGTGTCTTGTTGAATCAAGGCCTAAATATTTTGAAAACCTGCATCAGCAAAACACGCATCTGCTCTGGGCTAATCTTACCCAGCAAGCCCCACGGTGTGCTTAACCTTAAGCCACTCTTCAGACCTATCAATGTTAATCTTCAGTGCTTTGCTGATTGGGAGCGTTATAATTTTCCAGAGGACATGGCCACTGCTCCTTCGGACACCACAACTAGCCTGAAAATGGACTGGGAGGTACAGGTAACATCCGCAATCCAGCAACCAGGATGGGTCAGCTGAGCCAGGGGCTGCGTCCCCAGGATCACACTACCTGGCTGCTGGAGCTGCCTTCAGCAGAACATTCCTGGAGCAGGCTGAAGGTTCTGCAGACGGCAGGTACAGAGAGGAAGGATCTTGAGGGAAGAGGGGAGCTTTCCCTCTGCTGCCTCACCACCCCTTTTCTGCTGGGGTTACATCAGAGGTCTTGCTCCCAGCCAGCACACCGGCTTTCATAACAATAAATTATAACTTGGCATTTCTGCAGCACTCTCCGGTTCAAAGCTGTGCCGAAACATTATCTAATTAATTCACACAACAGCCCTGCAAGGCAAGAAAGAGAGGTAAGGAGCTGAGGTACTTGTCCAATGACAAACACTGAGTCAGTGGAGGAGTGGGAGGAAAACTCAAGGGCCCTTGATGTTTAGATCTGAGATGGCATACTTCTTGTCGTAACAGCATTGCAGTCATTTAAAAAATAGTGCCCGTATATTTAATTACAATTACAGCCAACTACTCTAAATTAATAGATGAAACAGGGAGAGAAAATTTTATTCTAATTAGCACCCCCCAAAAAAAAAAAAAATCATATGCTTTGCACATCTGTAAGACGTTAACCAAACCAATTAAAAAGTATAACTATGTGGTGTAAGCACAATTAGCAAAACCCCCTTTTAAAGACAGGGTGTTTGACAGAGGCTGCCCCGCGCCACGGCTTCACCCGGCTGCAAGGCTGCTTGGCGCACTGTTGCTGTGGCCCTGTCTCTTGCCACAGGCGGCGGGGGGCTTCATGTGGCAGTAAAAGCCACTGCCACCAGACTGTCACCACTGCAGGACAAGGTCCCAATCCTCCTTGCCCTAGTAGGATTTTTTTATTGTACAAAAAATAAATGCAAAACTACAAGGGGCAAGGAGAGGTGTTGGTCCAAATAAAGTAATAATAGCAGAGCAGATATGTCAAGAAGCAGCAATAAAAAAGGAGGAATTTATTCACAGAAACTATCATTACAGGAGATAATGGGCAATTAGAAACAGTATTTCATAAACTCACATAACCAGTAGAAATATTTGTATAAAATACATTTCTAGGCGTGAGTGGTTAGAAGAGGTATGCTCCAAGATTTAATGTAATCCTTAATATAATTCCAGAAGTCCATTAATCATCTGGAAGACCTGCTATAACAATACAATTTTATTAAAATATTCAGTAGTTATAGACTGAAGAGGAAAAGACCAACTGAAGCTAATTAACCCCAGGAAAAATCCTGTACAGTACTCAGAGTACCCAACTGAAATACAGAGGGGAAAAAAAAAATAAAGACAATGTCACATTAAAATGTAATTAATGGAAAATATTGCTAGGAAAATAAACTGAAGCAGCATTTAAAACAATTCAAAGGGGAAAATTGAGGGCATATGTGGAGATTTTAACATTGTGGAAGGGTTGTTGAAGGTTGTTGAAAAGCCTTAATTTGAAAAACATTTGTATGAGCAGAAAAAACCCCAATTCACTAATATCATGGATTAAGGTGTCTGTTGATGGAGGATAAAACATTTTCTAACAAGCAATTCAGATGAAAATAAGTCCATGCTGCTTTGCTTTTCTGACCAACAATTATTTAATCAGAAACCTGTCCTAGGAAAGAAGTGTCTCTGCAGGGCAGAGTACCTGACCTTGCCATTTTGCCATGCAGTAGCAACCCAGCAGCTAACGCACCTTCAGCTCTGGGGCTTTGCTTTTGTATCCTGGTTTTCACAGGGAATTTTTTTCAGAGTTCATACTAGGCTGGTTCTGTTGGTCTGGCCATGCTGTAACAATATCCAGCTTCTGGAAGCCTTCCAAGGAAGTTGGTGAACAGGGGATCGCTGTGCATTGCTGTTTTATAGCCCAAATGGCTCTCAATAATTGAACATTAGCCTGATGGGAAAAGTACCAATAAAACTTTTATTATAAATCTTTGCCTTCCTCCAGGATTTAGGGTCAAATAAATAAAGCCATGCACAATTAACATACTGTTTTTAGCATCAGCAGTTATGAAAAATGTGACACATAGTTTTTTTCTTGAGCATCTTGTTCTTCTGTCCTTCACTAACCTTATTCTCTCCCACCAACAGACTATTTTTTATATCAAGCACTTTGTAGCAGGCTGGGTCTAACTTTCCCATCTCCCCTCTCGCTATCACCATGGTTTCCTTCCCTTGCTTGCTCCGGGGTTAGAGGGGAGCTGAGCCGGGAGCTCTTCTTCCCCCAGCCCCAGTTTGGTGGGATCTTCGCTGAAAACAGACGTTCTGTTTGGAGCCACCTACTCCTGCCGCCCCTTGGCAATCCCAGCACACAACCCCAGGGCCGAGGATGCAATGGGTTGGCAGCAGCCTTTTCATACATCATGCACGTAGATAGCACAAAAAATGAGCTCTTTGTCAATACCCTGCCCAGCATCCCTGCACCGGCCTCAGCCAGGCAACCCCCAGCCCTCCAGCCTGCACCCCCTTCCTGGGGAGAGGGCTGGCAGGGGCAGGAGGGCTGTCCCAAAGCCATCCTTGCTGCTCTGAAGCTGTTGTTGCAGCCCCAAAGCTGTGTCACTGCTCCTGCAGAGCCCTGCAGAGCCCTGCGGCCACGTGCCGCTCTGCAGCTTACGCTGGAGCAGCAGCACCTGCCTTCCTCCACGCCAAGCTCCTCGTGCTGAGTTCATTGTCGTTGTATAAGTTGCGTGATAAAAATTGCCACTGATGGACTTCAGTGAGTTTCATCTAATTTTATTGACTTGATTTAGCCCAAAGAAGCCCCAGTTATAAACTCCTGCCTTAGGGGACATGGAGTGGGTTTTGAGGGCACGTGCCCCTGACACCAGGCTGCAGCAGCCCCTGGTAGAGCACATCTCGATTCATGCACAGTGCACGCTACAGACAAAGCCCGTGTTAAACAACACCCCAGGAAATTAGCATTAATTAGCAGGGTGCTGCAATCCCGCAAGCAACTGCCATTTATCCCACTAATGTCAGCTCTGTGCTATGGGAGCTCTTAGAATTTCTGATATTAAAACTATTACTGGCCACAAATAAAATGTAATTGATATTCTTTCAGAAATGGCAAACGTACGGTAGGATGCTCTGCAGCATTATTATTAGGTAATGCTAAGTCAAATATCAAAGGATGAAAAGAATGCCGTATTTAGCAACTGAGTTTATTTTAATAGAAGCAATAAAAGTCCCACGACTTACAATTTTGCCTCTAAGGGGAATGTTCTCACTGGAGAAAATAAGAAAAACAGACAAAAGCACACATTAGAGGTAGAGCCCTTGCTCACTCCAGTGCTGTCTGCACTGTTTGCTAGTACTGGCAAGATTTCTGTTTTCCTTCTCAAATTACCATTTATGCTTCAACCTTGTTTTTCCCAAATATCCTGAGCTACTGTTGGAATCAATATACTCGGCGCAAAACAAGCCAACACCCAAAAAATCCTGTTTGTGCAACATTTAACGTGAAATTTTAAACTACAAATTTAGCTTCGGAGTCCCAGTTCCAAACTTTGCCATCTCTGCTGCATCAAAGCTTCACAGGAGGCAGCGAGCAGCGACGTGGCCAGCCAGCGCGGCAGGAGCTGGAGGGAGGACTGGGACCTGCCAGCGGCGGGGGATGGCCCTGCGCGGGCACATAAGGCCCGAGAGGCGCGTCTGCCGTGGTCGCAGCCTGCTCGGGCGCTGAGCACTACCCATGCCTGGGCCTTGCTGCAGAAGCGTCCATAGGAGCCTCGAGGCGAGCCAGCAGTTGCTCACGGCTGCTGTCACAGTCATGACCAACTCCCTGAGCTTGAAGGTGCCACATAAATCACCTCCAGCAGCAACAGGAGACCTGTCGAGATTCCCCTGCACAACTCTGCTACCTGCACAGGCTACCCCACTTTTGTGTCTCCATAAAGAAAGCTTCTGCCTGCCAGAACTACCATTCCCCGGGTACAGCCACAGCTTTGCAGCATCAGGGACTAACAGGAGACCAGGCAGAGGAGAGGTGAGTCAGATGAAACGCTGCCTTTTGGGTGCTGTTACAGAGAGGTGAAGTGAGGCTCTTCTACAGCACTGCTCCAGCCTTCCTGCTGGTGGTTACCACAGCCTTTGCTTCCAACTGTAAAATTGCAATATAATATTAAATATAAAAATCCACACGCCACTTACTGAAAACATTATTTTTCATTCAGCTGGTCTGGGTACTCATGAGTGGGAAGGAGGCATCTGGACAGCGAGTTCTCCAGGAGGATGATCACTGCTGTTGGACTGTGACCTGCCACAAGATGTGTTTGTTCTCCAATGGCGTAAGTGGCATGTGCCCTCCAGACTCTTTGGCATAAGGACCTGAACCATCAGCATTGTCCCAGCAGTATCCTGACCTAGGTAAAAAGTGCATTGCAACACAGACTGGCTGCTAAAATGATGAATACCACTTCAGTGACTGCCGCTGCTTCGAGAGCTGGCAGCCCTACTAACTCAGAAACACTGACAAACCAACCTGTGACGCTCTCCTGGAGCCAAGTGCTTTTCACCACCGTCAGGAGAGCTTTGCTGCCCAACCTCAGGTGATGATGGGTTCCTTCATGGGTCAACAGATAACAAGCAGCAGACTGAGTTGTATCTGTAGCAGCACTGCTTCCTCAGGTGCTGAGCTGGGGTAAAATACATGATCTTCACATTGCATTGAAAGCCACAGAAAACTGAACCCTGAGTAATAAAAATTATTTATTGCACCCAAGCAGAAGCCCATGGTCCAGAGCAGTGAGTGTGTATTGATGCTGCCTACAAAACTTTGGGTTTGCCACATTTTATATATATAGTGGTCCATCACCTATAATATACAGGAAGTGCATGCAATATACAGGAGATGTACACTTTGTTTACATCATCTGCATCTGGTTATTAGTCTGACTGATATACGCTGGGAAGAAAACTGCTTTCAGAATTGTTTTTCCTGGTTCTTGATGGGGTGGAAGAAATTAAAGGAGGTCCAGAGTTAACACATGTTGGAGAAGAGGCTGCGCATACCCTGTTGCGCAGGTCCTTTCCCCATGTCTGAGGAGGACTCCTGCGTCTCAGGGAGGTGGGTTTCCTTGGCTTTGCTGCAGATGTGCTGGCTGCTGTGTTTCCCTCCCATTCCCCCCAGCTGGGGACAGTCTGCTAAGCGATGGCCTGTCACTCTGGGGAGACGAGGAGGTGGCTCAGACAAAAGAAACTGAGAGGAAAAGAAGCAAAAAGCCAGGGGTGGTTCACTGTTGGCCTTGTGAAGCCCCACACCTATAGGGTACAAGAACACTGCCAAATACACATTATCCAAGAGTTTTAACACAATTTATTTTATGCTTAAATAATCAACTAGATCATCCAGTGTTTGTTGTTTTCATACATATGTAATTAGAGCTATTATCAATGAATGCTGTTTCCATATGAATATAATCAACAAATTAAAGTATTTCACCAAAAACCCAAATAAAAATGCCCTTTAAAACACAGCAGCCTTAACAACCTAATATTACACTGCTAGGATGATTACAGATGATTGGCTTACTGAAAGATTCTACATCTTATAGCCAGTACACAATACAGTAATAATTTTACAGCGTGCTGCCAGTCTATTAGCTAATAATTTCTCTTCAGTTCATTTAAAAATATCCCAAACTTGTGCTCCTTAGAGCACCAACCCGCTTCTAAAGCTGCAAGCATTACCCCCGTTATAAAGCGAGAACAGATAGCACCCCCCTCCCCATAATGCAACTACTGTATATGTTATGGGTTTTAGGTCATTTCATTGAAAAATTGGCAACAGCAACAAATATTAGATGAAGGGCTTTGTGTTTACAGATAAAATCTTATTTTTCATGTTGCGGTATAGTGTTTGCAAAACTGGAAAAGATTTAATCAAAATAAGGTGAAACACATGCATCAAAATATTAGTACTCTGAAGAAAAATTTTCACAGAACTACAGAATTCCTCATTTTGGGAATCATTTAAATTTGCAGCAGATTTTAAAGATTTTTTTAAAATCAAGCTAGCATTTTTGCATATACAAACATTATAATTGCTAATATACAAGAATCTGTGAAGATACACCCAGAATATCCCTGTAGGTGCAGCCATTTGAGACACCTAGCCTGCTCAATGCATTTGCAATATTCTGTTTGTGATCGAAAAGGCAGTGCCTTATCAACATTTATTCTATTTTGTTAGAATTTATACAGTGTTATTTATTTACAGCAAAACTATTGATGTTTAAAAAAGAAACAAATAGTGTTTTATACCCTGACAGTTTGGGTCCAAGAAAAATAAGGCGAGCTGTTGTGGATTTTAGTAATTTTAGTGTCTTTCCATCATTTAACCATTTCTTCCTACATCCCTTCTGGCCACAGGAATTTATTTCTTTTGAGATGACATCAAACTGCTTGAAAGAAGCTGTTAACAGCATGGCATCTTGTATATACACTGCATCGGTAACTGCACACCCTCCAATCCTGTGAATGAACGGGAATTTCCATGCTCTGTAAATTGGCTCATGCTAAATTATTTTTTTTGTTTGGTGTTTTTTTTTTGTTTGTTTGTGGTTTTTTTTGTTTGTTTTTGTTTTTGCATAAAAACCATGCGGTTAATGTGTGGAAGCAGCAAACACACACACACTTTTATAGGTGAATGTTTAATTCCTGTTGATTTTTCTTCTGTGAGTGTCCCTCTAGAATACTGGCAGTAAAAGCACACAGTCCTATGGAAAGAAAAGATAGCACAAATCATTTCAGAGCACCCCATTAGAATCAATTTCTTGCCTTTCCCTGACTAAACAGAAAAGTTCTAATTGGCATTATGGAATTCTGCAATAGGATAAATCACACACTTCTGAGGTAGGTAATGACATTAGCTGAGCTCCCAGCATGAAGGGAAAGTGCAGCCGCATTGCTTGTGAACCAATTTACAAATATGTTTGCAACACGCTGCATTTCATCACCCCAGACAAAGTACCAGCTCATAGATCCGATGATGACAAGGAGTAGGTACTCTCTGTAGTAGAAGAAATAGCATCATCTCCAGAATGAGTGCGCTGTTGCTTTCACAGCACTTTTTTGTTTATTGCTTGCAAGCATCCCCACAGTGGTGGAAAACCTGCACTCCTTACAAATCCATATCTGCCAGTCACTCGGGGAACGCGCGTGGGAGAGCCAAGAATGCAGAGTCCAGCCTTTAGGAGGCTTGGTGAAGGACAAAGTGAGGAAGAGGAGCAGCCCCATCCATCTCCTGCCTGACTCGCGTGGGTGGCACCGAGGAGACGGGAGGTCCAGCTCCTGCTCTCACCCATCCAAAAACAGTCATGCAGCCATGCACATAAGGACAGCGAGTCTGTTACATCTGTTGTACAACTGCGATGCCTTGCAGCAAGGAGTAAGGAAGCAGAAATACAAACACATCGGCAAATGGGAGCTGGAAGACCTGTGGGCTCCCCAGCACCGGCGTGTGGGGAAGCCTGTTTGGGAGCATGGCTTGGGCAGCACCTGCGGGATTCAGGCTGGCACGGATGTGCCTGTTTACTAATCAGGTCACACGTCCACGCACATTCCCCAGGAGTGCTCGTGCTCTCCTTCTCTGCTGAAACAACCTGTCCTTGCCCACATTTACAGTTGTCATAAATCTATCCTCCTGCTAAAAGCCGCCTATTCACATTGCAGCAGTTACGCCCGCTCGCATGGTGCTGTCTTGCAGAATTGTGTGCAAAAGTTCTTGGCTTTTCCTTTCAACCTGTATTTCACAACAGGTTTATTTGCAATGGTGACAAAGACATTTTTACAGCAAAATCTATCTAATATTGTGATTTTTTTTTTCAAACATTCAAAGGAAAAGTAACATCTCTGCCTCCCAAAAACCAGGATTTTTTTGTATTTTGTGACTAAGAAAAAAACTGGTTTTCTATCAGAATTCCCTGTCTGTGCAAATACATCTGCTTCTGCATTCAAATAAAATGTTTTCAATAGACTCTTGACTGGGCTTGCAATTACTTAATGCATCTTTGGTCATACTTATCATATCAATGTTTGGACCACAGAGATTCATCTTACAGGACAAGATTCCCCCCTGAGCAAAGGCTTATTATCTAAGGGAGACTCTCTCAGAGTTCCTCATGGGCACTAGTACTGAAGAGTTGCCTATGGGAAATCACAAGAGAAATGGATCAGCAGTCATGGGAGCAAATCTGTTTCTGAGGAACCCAGACACTGGCTTTCTGAAGGTCAGAATAGCTTTCACACATTAGGCAAGGACTGCCTTCTTAATGTAATTTTATTTTAAAATGAAATGCTTCTCCCTTATCCTCAATGTGTGCTGCATCTTGCTTGCATGCTGGCAGGCTTTTTATCTGCACTGCTTGTGGGACTTAATGCCCCATCTTGCCTTCAGTGCCTTCAAATTCACAGATTTCCACTGGTTTCCCCCTGCAGATTGACAGTGGAGAAGCATGGGAGCCAACTTGGGACATAATTCCATACAAGCAGCATCATCCCTTTGGCTTGCTTTCCTCCCGTATCCTTGAGCTCCATGAAGGAGAAAGGCATGCCAAAAGAGTCACCTCCCTTTTCAAAACATTAAATATTTTATGAGTATGTTGGGCAGCCACAAGAAGCAGTATTATTCTATTAGCACATGTGGGAGGGCTCTCAATAAAAGCAGGAATTCAATGGTTGTGCTAGGTGGACGCAGTAGGTGCACACCAGATGCTGAAAGCACGCCAGTCGCCTCACTGCACTCCCTCCCTAGGGCTTGATCCCATAAAGCCCTCAGCCAGATCCCACACACCAAGATCCTACACTGGATCCTAAGCCAGATCCTACACTGGTAGCAAATGGTACTACTCACACGCACAGAAAGCCCATACAACCAGGTGGCTTTAAGGGACTACCTTACATCACAGCGGTCAGAAGGGAGTAGTGACTCAGGAGAGACTGTGCTTCTGTCCTTTACTTCCACATTACTATCTGGTGTGTTTTCCGTGTCCTGTTTATCCTGTTCTTAAATCCTACAGTCAATCCTCTACCAGATATATAGGAAAAGGTTAGCACATAGACTTGCACTTCATAAACTCCTCCCCTGCCCAATTCCTAATACCCACCAAAGCTAAGAAAAGCTCTGAGTAGAAAAAGAGACATGAATGTGGTAAACACATGCACTTGAAGCCACAGCTGACTGACCAGCATTGACAGACACAAACTGTCTCCTCCCATATTTAGAGGCACATTTGCTGTGTGACTACAGCTATGTGAGTGAGACAAAGCAGCTTCACAGTGTGGCTTCACAGTGCTCCAGCACGCCGCTACAGAGCCACTGCAAGGGTGACTTAGTCTGTGCATTTGGTTTTAGTTTGGGAAGCCCTTATACAGATGCTGTTTTGTTACCATCATGAAGGCTGGATTAATTCAATTCACGAGAAGCAGTTGGTAAGGATTATGTGTTGGCAAATATTGAGAGACTTCACTGGCTCTTACAAGGACTTTGACTTGCATAACTGCCCTCAGCAGTGGAAGAAGCCTTTTGCTCCCAGTAGATTTACTTGTCTGCAGCTCCTTCACTATTTGTGTTTAAGTTGACTTTTAGGAGTAGAAAGTGCCGTGGATTACAAACACTAGAATTTGTAAGACTCCCCAAAATCTTATGCATGCCTCAGTATTGCTTTGTGTTCCAAGAAGTAAAGCTCAGTTTCTATACATGAACTCAAGGTCATTTTCTGCTTACAGGATCAAGGGTCATCTATTCAGCTTTGCAGCTCG
>NW_010301813.1:11236-32412 GCF_000700745.2 Antrostomus carolinensis
GGCCCCCATGCTGCGCAGCGCTGTGCTGGCAAAAGCCTTTAGCAACAGAAGAAAATTGATCACACTGACCATTCAGTGGTCGGCTTTCAGCTTTCATGAGTAACTTTTCTTCTCCACGTGTCTGACTTCTTTCTTTGTCTTAACCTTATAAGCTTCACCCTGCTTTAAAGAAAAAATATAAACATTAACATAGTCTGCAGAGCGTGCTCATAATTATAAACCCGCTTCCAAAACAGGCTCCACATCTTGCTGTAACAGGGTAAGTAAAAAGCAGTTAAATCACATTAACACTTCATTTCAAAGGCACACACAATCTACTTATCCACTCTGCTGAGCTGCAAAAGCACAGGCCTGAAATATCATCTTCAAGCAGAAAACACAGGTCTACAGTTGCAGCACGGCTCCTGGGCTGTCTGCCCTTGGGAGAGCCCCTGCCATCAACTGCAGCAGGATTCACCACCACCATCAAGGAAAACCACCTTTCCCAACTGGCCTGCTGGGTCAGCTGGGATTGGCAGACATTTTGACGGAATAGGCCATGGCTGCTGTTATGATGTTTCACAATGTCTGTGCTTTAAAGTGAGCAAGTTAGTAACGGAGTAAAGGGAAGAGGAAGAAAGCCAGCAAAACCCACCACTGAAGCAGTGCAGAAGTAAAACCAATGACAGTGACAAGCAGCGCGGGTTTCAGTGTCTTTAAAACAGCAAACCCCAAAATAAAGTTCATCTTTGCTCATTAAAAATAGCTCAATAATCATCTAAAAATAAATACTCCAGTAATCACAGGCCTCATTCACATCAGAGAAAGGCATCTGTTTATGCGTGGTTGTCAGCAGAATTACCCCCCGGGTGATCTGCATTGATGTATTTGTAACTATTTGTAGTTTCCGAGTAATCTCATCTGGTGCAGCAAATTGAAAATGTTTCCCCTTTGCTGGGCAAGATTTGTTTTTTCCCTGACAAAGGACTGTGAAAGAGAGGATGGAAATATGTTTGTTTCAACTCTCCTATTTCTGTGTTGTCATCCCTCCCCTTTTTTTATCTTTTTTTTTTTTTTTTAATTACCAGCAGATAAAGACTATTTGTTATCTTTGTTTGTCTGTGACTCTGTTTTTGACTCAGACAAAAATTCCATTAACCCCAATGACAACTTTACTGGAGCACAGACCTCCCAGGGCCACGCGCTGAGGAACAAGGCATGAGCTCCCCTGAAGCCAGTTGTCTCCAGAGGCACTGCCCATTCCCCCGAGGCCTCCTTGGGATGGAGGACAACTCAAGGCACAGGCTGCCCATACTCCTAAAGCCCCGTGCAAGAGGGGCTGGTGTGTGCCAGGCCTGCCCTTCCCGCTGGCGCTCCCTTCTTTTTGGGGGTGCTGAGGCTGGGCACAGTCCAGCCTTGCAGAAGGGCTTTTGATTTTAATTGCCAGGGACAAAATCCTGTCTTGGTGTGTATACTCTATACTGTATCTTAGCTATGTTCATGTCCCCCTGAATCCTGCAAACCTCCACTACCACAGGGGTATTACGCAGGTGAGCGAGAGGCTGGGGGGGACCAGACTGTGGCTCATTCTTTTGTGCTGGTGAAAAAGCAACACACTATACCTATGGTTGGAAGGCACAAATTCTGCAAGGGCTTAACCATACCCCCAGACACAGCTCATCTTGATGGCACAAAACAGGCCCCAAACCTATGGTCTAAGCCTGCTGCCTGTTGCACAGAAACAGACCTTAATGCTTCTGTGCTGACGGAGTTCGGCTGGGACCCTTTGACATTGCCCCTGCCCGCACACAGCACAGAGACCCCTGCCCCATTACCCACACGCACAACTTGTCAATAACTGCAAGCACTGCACTTTGCCAAGGCTTCTTGTTAAATGCAAACCTCCAGCCCTTTAGCAGCACTTTCTAGCAGTCAACACAACCCTCCACGTCTACTGTTATTTCCTGGTAGTCCCCATTCCATTACCATTTCACCAACTTTCCTCTCATGGGGGATAACAACACGTCTTACTACCTTCCGGGTGATCTGTGGGAAGCAATACATGAAAAGTATCGATTTTTTTTTTCCTAGATTCTAAAGGGAGAAAGTATGTTAAAAGAAGTTACTTGAATGTAAAGACTCAGAGCAGTGATGTAATTCATTATTACTTTTCTTGTGATGACGTTGCCTTCTTCATCAGTAAACTGTTCTTCTGTTACAGATTCACCAGGAATGTTTTTTGCCTCCTCACCCTAAAGAATGTTATAAGATTAGCAATATAACCTATATTCTGCCAAACGCACACATATTTCCACACCAATCCCAGCAACAAGCACATGCTAGCTTCAACTTTATGTAACAAGATTGCATTATGTCACACAAACAGTATAAAAGCCTTGCTCATTTAGCATGCCAATACCTGTGCATTTATTCTACAGAATGTGTCCTTAAAGCCTGTAGTGAGCTTCTAGCACATTGTTCTTATTAACTAATTCATGACATGAAGCTCTCTGGGTAACAAATCATCTTGCAGTCAGTTTGAGTCCTATGAGATGGAGGCACAAATTCATGACTATATGATGTGTAATCAGACACCCATTAGCTTTTCACAGCTTCTCAGTGCCCAGCACACAGAAACATGGTCTAACACCAAAATAAGGTGGGGGAAATTTAAAAAGACAGCTTTGCCTATAGCTTGCTAAACACAAGATCTTAAACACATGCACGAAAGATAAAACTTCTCAGCTTTTACCAAGTGGAGAAAGGTATCTTACGTGACGCTTTTCCTGGCACAGTAACACCTGCCGAGGAGCCTCGGCAGCCTGGTGCATGACATACTGAGATCTCAGCACTCCAGCCATTGCTGCTTGTAGCACCAGCAGTTTATAGGACCAGCGTAAACAAAGGTAAAAGCAGTTTCCTAGCTGCTATGATAGTCACTTAATACCACTACAAGAATTATTGCTCAAATTATAAATAAATGATGTTACTTTAGAGTCTAAGGCTAGCTGGCAGTCATGAATTTATGTTCCAGAAGAACTTTGACAATTTTACCTCATAAAGTCATATTTCCAAACCTGAGTGCTGAAGTAAGCATTGCACTTGATGCTTCAAAAATATCCATTGTCTGTGCTTATTTATTTCATATGAATAAAGCAAATATAATCATAATCTAACTGGGCTAGTTATAGAAAAATTTCCACAGGTAAACAAATAAGCCTTTAAACAAACAAAAATATTCTTAGAACTTTTCTTCTTCCCTCACCCTCAATCCACTATGCAAAAAAGGGCAACTAGAGGGAGGAAGCAGAAAGAAACATTGTACTAAACATGTTATATCAATATTAACAACAAAATAATATTTGAAATGAGATTATTACAGCTCAGTATCAAGCTTTCATAATGCTTCCACACATTAAGTAGCACAGGGCAAATATAATTCTTGTTTACTGTGGTATATACACTACATAGTTGCCTACATAAGCTCCTGGCACTGTTCCATAATGAATAAATGCAGTGATGCCATATTTATTTTTTTAACCATTTTTCCTACAAACATAGCTTTTTCCATATGTACATTGTAACAGTAAGTTCATGTGCTATTTCCAGGCTTTAAACTAAATAAACCTTCCCTTTTGTTTACAAGCCATTTGTGGTCTTTTCTATAGCCAAGCTTTTCCATCTTGCTCGCTTTGGAGGCACTGCAGCAGGCAGAAGCCAGAGGGGTGCACTGAAGAGAAGAGCGCAGCTCTGCTGCTAACCAAGCCCCCAGTCAGCATTTGTCATCATTCAGAAGTGCAGAATTTTTGCTGATTTTCTATTGAAAACTGTATCAAAATCACCACTTGGTAATTAAGGAATTAACCAGTTTTGGACATTTTACATGTCTTTTTCCCCATGCTTTCACAGGCTATATATAAACTGTAAAACTTGTTGAACTTTGATGGTTCAGGAAGCACCGCCGAGAGAAGGGTGGACTCTACAGCCAGGCAGATGTCACTGCATAGGGATATAAGGATGAGGTCCTGCATCAGAGACACACCTGGGACTGAAGGGACCTAACTGAGGTCCCCAAACCTGTGCATGGTGGCATCCCTACAGGAAGCACGGCAGAAGGAACAGCTGCTGGAGCCTTCAGATGGAGCCAGAGCTGGGCCCGTACAATTCATTCCCCAGAAGAACTCTGATGAGGCGTCACGGGAAGGAACAATTACATGCTTGCCTAAGCACCGATGTCAGGCTACGTGCAGGAGGAGGGAAGAAAGAGGCTGAGCCCCTGGTGAGTGGGGCCCCAACGACAGGAGCCTGCTCCTTCCTTTCTTGTGAGCGAGATAGCAGAAACGAGAATGGCACGGGGACTGCTGCTGCGGCAGTGGGCGATGACTGGGTAAAGGTTTTGGGAACTGAAACCTGTGGGGTTTCCGAGCCACAATGAAATGAGGGGAAATACTGGTTCCGGAGATTCAATACTTTAATCGGAGGCATAGCAGATGGGGTACTAGCTGCACAGTTTCTTTCCTGGCCATCCACCCGTGGGGCTCAGAGACTGCAGTGGGCTCCTGCATGGTGCCCTTAAGGGACAGGAGGGAACCCTAACCCAGATCTCCCTCCCAACCCACAGAGCACAGAGATATGGAGAGCTTCCCTCTCATGAATAGGGTCTCCAAAGCCACTACAATAAAAACCATGAAAAACAGAAATAAGACAACATGGCCACTACCAAGGTCACCAGACTACCTGGCACGCCAATACTGCTTGTGTGTATTGGTCCTTTGATGCCTTACTGCTGCTACGACCAAGGTTATTCCTTAAAACAAGTTAGTGAGAATTACTGTGTTCAACTTTAAAATGAAAAATGTATTAATTTCAGTGCACTGAAAGATGTCTCCTGGAAGAAAACCCAGGTTTAAAGGTATGGTGAATCCTGGGTTTGAATTAGCTACACACTGCTTTAACACAGTTTAAACATAAATGCTGTAAATACTCAGCAGTAATCATGTGTGAAAACCAGCTTTTACAATTCTCTTGCTGGTGGGTAGTTAAAATTGCAGGAGGGCTCACAATTGGCAGTAGGTAGATCTGATTTACTGATGGTTTTAATCCTATGCGGGTATAAAGACGGATGTTTGCTAGGAAAAAAACCAAAACCCTCCCCACTGGCAGTTTTACTTGTCAGATCTCAAATCTGCTTTGGGTTAGAGTGGCACATTAGATGACCTTGTCAACAAAAGCTGTTTTGAAACACAAAGCTGGTACATCTGCATCACAGCTAAAAAATAAAATTCTTTCTGCTGCATCATACTTATGTGGGCTTCATTTTACCCTTGACTGGTCAAAATCACTGTCACAATACCAAGAGCTTTAGAAAGGCAGCGAGAAAACTTAATACCGCGATTACTGGAAGCTCGGTTATATCCCTGGGACTAAACCATACAAAGGCTGCAGTCTGCAAGCCTCAGCCCCAGAACATGCCAGGAAGCTTTGCAAAGCAGAGTGCTTTAATGTCACCCTGCTCACTGGAGTGTAGTCCTGCCAAAACCAGCTGGTATCCTCTCCTTGTTGCTCTCCAGGGCAGGAGAAGCAAAGAACAGCTTCCTCAAAGCCTTCCACCAGCACCACTGATTTTCTTAACAGTTACTTGCAGATTATGGGTGTTCCCAGGGACCTCCAGATAAATGGAGTTACACAGTCAGTGCTGCAGTACTGTGCCAAAGTTCACTGCAGATTTGTCAGAGCTCCGGTTTTCTTTCATGTTTGTTTTGTTACTAGAGGGATAATAGTCCCTTTTATTCCTCCTATACATCTAGTGTTGTTGTAACAAGTGAGAAAGAAAGGTGAGGCTGGATGTCTCTTGCCCAGATGGATAAAAAGGAATTTAAAAGCAGATAGTAATAAGCGAGATGGAAATATCCTAAATATTTAATTTCGCCAAAGACCAGGGGCAATGCTGCAATGGGAACAGGAGCTGTACAGAGTGCTCAGACCTCTTCCCTTACTGGCCTAAGCTACTGTCAAGATAGAATCCTTTCAGTCTCGAGATCACATTCTTGTGATGCATAAACAGCAGCTGTGCCTCGGTCTCCTTGGGGTCTCAAGCCTCTGTGACAGTGGCAACAGAAACAACCATCTTTCATTAAGGTCATTTTCATTAGTGAGTTCTGCCTACTCAGGGAGATGTTAATCAGATGCCACAACTCTGCCTGCACTTGTGTTGAGTCTGTTCTTGCTTGTTTGCAGATGTATTGCTAAAGCCATGGGGCGGGGAGGGGGGCGAACCCCAACAAACCCACAGGCAAGCCCAGGAGACCTGACAGGAAATGGTGCTGCAAATGGGACAGAGTATAGTCCAATGCTGGGAGCTGGGTGATAGGTCTGTTGCTTGTTGCATGGAGGACAACATGATAAACAGACCTCGTAACAGCACTTGTGGTCTGTGTTTTAATTCACCCCTGTGCTATCTTATTGGGCAAGGGCAAGTCGGGCTGAGGGCACTTACGGAGCAGAAGAGCTCTGCAGATCTCCCAGCCTGGGAGGGACTGCAGCGGAGAGGCTGCACTCAGCTGAATACACAAATGGAAACGCTTCCCATGTGCCTCACATGGGGCACAGGCCCTTAATTCTTCTTACCTACGGGATGGCCACACATTCACTTTCTATAAATAAATTTCCTCCGAATAAGAAGATAATGAAAGCTGCTGGTTCTAGTTTTGACTGACTGCTGCTCAGTCTCCTGTACCACTCCTCCAGTGCAGGCTGAACCAAACCCTCCACAATCGGTAATGGGGGGTTTCATGGGCAAAACACACAGAAAGAGACAAATAAATCTTTAACAAATTGGCACAAAATAACAAAAGTACAAGATACAAAATGACATCAGATTTGAATAACCCCTGCTTAGAAAACTATTTTACTTTCCATTACAAAATTCTACCATAAACCTTTTGGCAAGAATCTTATTAAACAGCTTTTGCCAAAAAATTGTACCCATGAAAGATTTTACAGCCTCTGAAAAAGCATGAAAAATTAGACACTGATTTCTGTCATGACTGAATAAAAGGACCATTGGATCAGGCTCTGAATGTGCACATTGTGGCAGCACTCTTATTTTTCCCTTGTGTGCTAATTGCTTGCATTCCTGTGCTACCATAAAACCCCATTTCTTTTGCAATGCCTCAGCCCATCAGTCTACCCTGTGAACAGAAGAGGGGAAAGGAAGCAAAACCAAAAACATCTGCACTACCTTGAGGTTAGAATACAATCCTATTACATGTGGAAACGGGCATCAGTCCTTGTTTGTCTGGTTTTATGGGCTCAGCCCTCTGAAGTGCTAAATCCCATGGGAATGTGCTTGAGAGTGCTGAACACTTGACAGGACTCAGCTCTTGGACTGCTGGGAAAATACCTCCACGGGAGAGAAAAGCCTTTCTCCATATTTGGGCCAGGACAGAAGAACTAAGGTAGCAGTTAAACGGAAATAATTGTGTTAGCAATAATGCAGAATTGCACTGAAAGGAAAAACAAGTTGGGAAAGAAGAACAAAGGTAATGAAGCAACTCAGCTTTGACAGGAGCTGTGGAGCCACAGAGCAAAGTCTTTTTTTCCACAGGACTCAATTTATCCTCAAGGTTTTGGCATTACCAAACTTTATCCCTGCAGGCTACATGAGCACCTCTGTTGCTCTGAATGCAACACACAGAGAGTAATGATTATACACTATGGTAAAACGATGCAGGTCCCCTGTGCAGCTTGGCCCAGCAGAGCTTCCAAACACACCCTTGTCCCCTCCCTGCTGCTGCTGTTGGCACAGGCCAGCAGAGTGGGCTCACGGCACAGGCATAGCACTACCATCCATTTATGAAGCCTGTGTCCAGGCTTTTCAGATGTTCAAACCATTTTTTTATTCCAGAGAATGCAAACTCAACAAAGATTTCCAGGGCTGGTTCCTAAGTGACCATAACATAAGACAATATAGAATAAGTACTCCTTTGGTCCAGGCATAACTGCAGAAAAGCACTGGGGCATTTCACTAGCAGCATGTGGCAGGCTTGCTGCCTGGGGATGGGAGAGCTGGAGGGAAAATGTCTCTGCCTCCTACTCTGCATCGCCCCTGAACAACTATTTGGCTAGCCTGGAGTGTCAGAAAACACAAGAGTAGAAGGAGGGCCTGATTGCCCCCTCACTACTGTTCCAGGCAAGTGATGCCAGCCCCGCTCAGTGTGAGCCTTGGAGAGGAGCACTGGGGCAGTGGGGACGGGCACAGTGCTCACTCACTGGGCACTCCGGCACTGGCAGGTGAGGGTCTGCTGCTCCCGACTGCTGCTTTGTGCCACTGAGCACTATATCCTGACACCTCTTTCCAGAACGAGGAGCTGTTCCTCAGCTTGTGCGCACTCTCATAGTGATTTCAGTTCACCCAAACGGAACCTCTGCTCCCAGGAACATGCAAAATTAAAGTCCAGATCCTTATCAATGTCAAAGCTCAATTCTTCCATTTCATACCACCATTTCATGAACTTTACATAATCAAAATGTATCTATTGAAATGGTTGTTTCCACTGTCAACCTCTTTCTCTGAAAGGCCTGATGATCGCTGCTTTGAAAATTCTTCTTGTTCTAAGCTTGTTCTTGAGATGCAGAGGGGGGAATAAAAAAGAAGCTATACATCATCAGAAAATGACAGACGTATCACATGTATCTTCTAATCAAGAGACAGGTACAGCTGTAACCCAGTTCGGATCAGATACATTCCCAACAGAGCAAGTTCAGCCGCCTCCACTCACCATGCACACCCTCCTGCCTGCATCTGCGCTAGCTGCGGCTTACAGTACTATAGACACTGCTTTACTGTTGTTCTGTCAAACAGTTGAACCCCAAATTATACCACCACATTTAAAACCAATTTTCTGTGCCTTTCTCTAAACACAGTAGATGTACTTGGAAAGCAATCGAAGACTGCCTTTTACATAATTTCCCTTTTCTACTCTGACTTTTCCTGACTCCAAACCACTGGACACTAAAACAGTTCAGACATGAATTTGGGTGGGGGACCTCAACCACAGGCCAGCTGTGCAGGCTTTAAAACTTTCAGCACAGGATACTTTATGTCTTACCAGAAATGCTCTTCCAGCATTCGAGGGGCTGTTTCACCCACAGGCTGCCTGCCCCGTTTGAAAACAGAAACCACACTCTGTTTCTGACCAGTCGTGCCTTATCTGCAGAGGGAGTTACTGATGAAGGGTTATACCCTGACCTGCCCAGGGCCTTTCCTGGAAAGCAGCAGGTTCCACCTGTAGAGTTGAGGTATCAGACAAAACATTCACTTCTACTGAGCTCCTTTTTGCAGTTCCTGCCTTGTCACAAACAGGAGCACAGCTGGCATACTGGAGAAATTCAGAGTGAAGACAGTCCGAAATCTCGTCCTACCTGTTCTGAAAGTGTCTGTACCTTGGAGAGATCAGGAGCTGTGCAGAGCACAGCTGCCACCCCTATTATACAAAAGGTCCAGTGCCTGTATGCATATTCTTCTCCACAAAGCATGCAAATAACAGCAATATAGATATGTGCAATCAGAGTGTCACAAATCATTCCTAACAATTACATCTTAGGCAAAATCAGCTAGTGCTGTAATAGGACTATGGTGGCTGGCTGTCTTTTTCATGTCCTGACTACAGGATTTTCTAATAAGAATTTAATAAATCCTGTAAGTTACTGAGGGATTAACATAATAGCTTCCAATGCAGAATTATTTTCTTACACTATACACTGCAGGCAAATAATGCCATATTCTATGACCAAAAAATGAGGTCAAATGCAATTATTTATATGACTATGCCATTGCTATCAGTTTATAAAGTATATTGTGCTGTAAATAAAGGACAACTGTAAATAAATATACTAAATAAAGCCTACTGAAGGCAATGCAAAGACTCTTCTTAACTTTGGTAGTTTTTAAATAAGGATCACCTGCTGCTTTGAAGAGGTTTTCCAGAACACATTGAGCACTTCGGACCACAAGTTTCAACCAGACTATATGCCTCATATTCTCCTATAACCCCCTCCTGTACATTCTTGCAATTTTTTAACTTGTAATTCAGAAATTATTTTTTTTAATAGAAAAAAAGAAAAAAATGTCACCGATATCTGTCTGCGATTCATTTTGCTCTACATCAGATCAACACAGCGCATCTAGCTGTAGTCTTTAAGATGCCATGCAAAACAGTGGCAGTGAAGGACACAACATGCCATGCAGCACAGTTCTTTTCCAGCAGAAGACAACCATAAACCACTGGGTTAAGCAAGGAAAGGTCACCTAGCACTTGGTTATAAATACATACTGGTAATGGAAAGCACACTACCAGAGGGACTCCAGTATGCCAGAACTGACATTCTGACACAGCAGTCCAAACCCACATCCATGCCAACCTTGCCTCAGGAATGCAAATCATAAAATACCTTCAGAATCAACCGCCGTCGATAAACTCGTGTAGTAATTCTCTGCTCTTCATCTGAGCTCGAATCACTCTCAATCTCACTGTCACTGTCACTACATTCCTAATAAATGCAGTTTTAGTACATTTGAACAGCACATTTGCAAGACAGAACATGCTGATCAGGACTAGGAGAAGAAAACAGAGGTTATCATGGACAGTGTTTTTACTGTCTCTATTGCGTACATAATGACTCGTAGTTTTGCTCTTGATGTATATGGTGGGAGGAAGCCTTTTTGCTCCTTAGCATGCTGTAGCTTGAGAAGTATACCAGGTATGGAATATCTCAGCAGCTATTAAGTCTGAGAAAATGGTATTTGGAATGCGTCTGACCTGTGGAATTTCTAAATCTTCCATAGTTGTTAAAAAAATTTTGTGTACAAAAAAACTTTTCCATAACTGCTTGCTTTTTTTTTCTCCTCAAAAATTAATGTTTCAAACAAATTGTATGGATTTACAAGGTATGGGAAGTGAATTCCCTCACAAAGAAAGAAGACAGTCACACAGAAAGATTCAGTGGAGCTCCTCCACACAGAAGATAGCAAATAAGCATTTTGAAGAACTACTTCATGTAAATGGTTTTCCTGATCAGTGTTTATCTGCTTTTAAGCAGCAAAACAGTAGTGTGAAGTACAATCATTTTGCATTTTTAAGAAGGGAACTGGTAGACCTCAGCTCAGGGCAAGGGGGAACAGCCTGACGCTGGTCTCGGTGTCGGGAGGTACCACAGCCACAGACAGATGTCTACTCTGTCCTTGCACCTTCTGACAGCCCCTATGATTTCCCCTTCAAAACCCAAGGAACTCCTCAGCTTTGGGGCTGAGCAGCTCTGTGTGCACATGTCTGGCGGAGGGCTTCATACCTATATGTGTGATGGACAGAGGCTCTTCTCACATGATGTTTGGCTGAACCTTTTTCTGAATAGAGAAATTTGAAAATTTTCTCAACAATTACTCAGTGACAGCTGAAAACTGATTTAAAAGCCATGAATAGTGGATACTGCTAGCTGCATTTCTGTTTCTCTTTTTGAATCTGGCCCAAGACAACCCAAACAAGAAGTATTTCTTAGAAATTTTGTGTAAAATAAGAGTAGGCATAGTTGGGTGAAGGAGAGAAGGACTATGTAACAAAAAGAATTTAGGGCAGGATAACAGTATTCATCTCCTTGCAAAGTCTCCTGCTGTCCTCTGACACTAGCCAAACACATATATAAAAAAATTATAGTTCAACCCTATTGTAAAGAAGTTGTAAGAAGTAGAAGAAGATTCCCAGAGGGCATGAAGGTTTTGGAGGAAGAGTTACTATTAATATACAGCTTCCAGTGGTTTATTTGTGAAGGAATTCTGACCCTGGAAGTCACTTTGACCATGCGGTGGACATCACCCTCTTTGTGGTAATAGAGCAACTGTGCTGTACTCCTCTCATTTAAAAAGATCAGTGGAATCTGATGTTTGAGCATTTGTAGAGAATCATATGGCTTAGACTGTCACTGCACTGCTTTTGTAAACTTTTGGACATTTCTGTGGACTTGGGATGAAGCCAGCAATTTGTTTCATCCACATCACCAGGCAGCAGCCCAATATCAATTGTCTGAGTTTATCTCCTGTTGCAAACTGTGTGCCAAAACACTGACTCAGCCCTCACCCTGCAGGTGGATGTCTATCATTTCTTAGCTCTTTCCCAATGGGTCATAGAAAAAACTTCTTTCTTTGAGAAGTAATTTTATTTTGTTCCCCCTTTCTTTCTACATAAATAAATGTTTCGATCGTACTTTTCTCTTTATGAATAATTTCTGAAGAGCACCTTGCAGAAAGTCTGCAGTTGAAATTCTCTTTCTGTTTTCATGACAGCACAAGAAGTGTCTCACCATGGACTGTGATATTGACTTCAAGTTACATTAGATTAGAAGATATTCTTGAAGAAATATCAACAAGATATTAGAAGCAATTCTTGTTGTCACTCTAACAAACACTAGTCTGTTGCCCATTCAGGCTTTGTGAGAGATCCACGTTTAGAGATCACATTATTTTCTGGTACCAGTTTATTAGAAGACCATGTCTATAAAAAACCTTGTTATTTAGAAGATAAGATTATCACCCTTTACCGATAAAGCAAAAGTAGTGCAAAAAGCACATGGTTATTCTTCCCAATCCAGATGGGATATCCAAAAGCAAAGAGCACACAATAGTGGATGACAACTTATCTTCTCACTGATGGGAATCCAGAGGGGGAAGCGTAGCACTGAGGGTGCACACCCTCAGCATGTTGCAGTGTGAATCTACACTTATCCCTGCATTTATTGTGAATTGCTTGAAAGGAAGAAGTCAGAGAGTTGTGGTCAATGGGACAGAGTCTAGTTGGAGGCCTGTGTCTAGTGGAGTCCCTCAGAGGTCGGTACTGGGACCAGTACTATTCAATATATTCATCAATGACCTGGATGAGGGAACAGAGCGCACTGTCAGCAAGTTTGCTGATGGTACAAAGCAGGGAGGAGTGGCTGACACGCCAGAAGGCTGTGCTGCCATCCAGTGAGACCTGGACAGGCTGGAGAGCTGGGCAGGGAGAAATTTAGTGAAATACAACAAGGGCAAGTGTAGAGTCTTGCATCTTGGAAAGAACAACCCCATGTACCAGTATAGGCTGGGGACAGACCTGTTGGAGAGTAGCGTAGGGGAAATGGACCTGGGGGTCCTGGTGGACAGCAGGATGACCATGAGCCAGCACTGTGCCCTCGTGGCCAGGAAGGCCAATGGCATCCTGGGGTGCATTAGAAGGGGTGTGGTTAGTAGGTCGAGAGAGGTTCTCCTCCCCCTCTACTCTGCCCTGGTGAGGCCACATCTGGAATATTGGGTCCAGTTCTGGGCCCCACAGTTCAAGAAGGACAGGGAACTGCTTGGGAGAGTCCAGCACAGAGCCACAAAGATGATTAAGGGAGTGGAACATTTCCCTGATGAGGAAAGGCTGAGGGAGTTGGGTCTCTTTAGTTTGGAGAAGAGGAGACTGAGGGGTGACCTCATTAAAGTTTATAAGTACGTAAAGGGCGAATGTCAGGAGGATGGAGTCAGGCTCTTGTCAGTGATGTCCAACGGTAGGACAAGGGGCAATGGGTGCAAGCTGGAGCATAGGAGGTTCCATGTAAAGATAAGGAAAAACTTTTTCACTGTGAGAGTGACAGGCCACTGGAACAGGCTGCCCCGAGACGTTGTGCAGTCTCCTCCTTTGGAGACATTCAAATCCTGCCTGGATGTGTTCACGTGTGACCTACTGTAGGTGATCCTGCTCTGGTAGGGGACTTGGACTAGATGATCTTTTGAGGTCCCTTCCAATCCCTAACATTCTGTGATTCTGTGATTTAAACTGAGCCTAATTATATCAGCCCAGGGCCTGCTCCAAAGCCTACCGACACTTAAGGAACTCTGCCATCTGTCTTTAACTGCCTTTGCAGAGGGCTCTTACATTTTTTGAGTATTCCAGTAATTAGTGAACATTAGGAAAGATCTTTGCTGCTTCAACTGTGTCACGAATTAATAACAAGATAATAACAATCATATGCTGCATGACTGCTGACACTGATTACGTTACCATCTAATAAAAGAACTCTTGGTTGTATAATCGAAATAATAGTTTAAAATTAACTAATTTAAACCTGAATGATTTATTGCAGCCCACCACAGCCAACATTTTTATTGTGCTACAATAAAAAAAAAGCTATATCATGTAGAATTAATTATCCTGAAATGCCTTGCTTCCAGAAGTTATAATCTCCTCCTGTATTACGCTCAGGAAAATACAATCTTAGAAGAGAGAGGAATGCAGAAGAAACTCTGCAATTCCCTTTTTCAGTCTGGTTCCCACTGCTGGGCTGTGAGGTGCACGCAGCTACAAGGCTATAAGCCATTCTTTAAACCAACTTTACTTTCAAGCTTCTGGGAAATAAATTCAAGCCTCTGAGAAAGCTGTTCAAATCTTCATTGTCAGAAAACAACTTATAACTGAGGTTCTGCAGTTAAGGATGCTCAAGCCAAGCAGGGTAGAAATGAAGGGCAAGATAGGGGCTGAAGAGTCCTTATATCTCCTTGCTCACTTCAGTGTCACAAAAAGAAGGACACTGCTGACATCACCTTATGGAAACAGATGAAGGATAGCAGAGCTGTTTGGCAGTGTTTGCACAGGTGGTATGTCAGGGCAGGAAAATGGTCTGTTCCGCAATGATGTGGGACAGCAGTGCTAGAAGCCGCTCTGACCTCTTCCAGAGCTCAGGGTTACTCACACAGAGGATTACACAGCCCGGCTTGGCTCCTCTGCCTGCCCAGACTATGGCTGATTCTATTCACACCACAGAATATAAATTTCCACTAACTTCCATTTTTCTTAATTTAGCAATAAATATAAAAGGCATAAAAGAAGATTTTTTTTTTTTTTAAAAAGAAACCCTGCCACAAACAACATTACAGGTCTTACAAAAAATTATGTCAAGCAACAGGAACTCCTCACACAGTTAATAATTACAGGACATACTGTACCTTCTGTTCAGACATTACTACTCCCTCCTCCTCTTGGATGCTTGTTCTTGGCTTGCCATCCTCAGAAGTACTCCAGTTCATCTTCTTCACACTGACAGGCACAGATGTTTTGTTGCCTTCTGTTGTTGGCTTGCTAGTCTCTTCCAAAGATTTCTGATATGCTGTTGATGATAACGTTTGCTCATCAGTACCAGTTGAAATTTGGGGCTTTGTTTTCAGGGCTTCTTTGTCACTCTGTTTTCCCACATCATTTAAAGATTCCTGGATGTAGGATTTTGTTTTTGCCTCTGCTGTGGATTCAGAGAGGCTTCCATTTGTTTCTGGCTTTCCCGCTTCTCCTTTGACATATGAGGTTACAGAATCCCTACCTTGGTCCAAGCTACAAGAAAAAGAAAAAGGAATAGCCATTCAGTGCTTAAATTGCACACAGGAGGGCAAAGCACTGAGCTTCTTACTGAGTCTTCCTTCTTAGCACATACATTTCAGGCAGAAAAAAGTAAAATTTTAAATTCAGCTTGCAAACATCAGTCTATTTAATAGCCTTGTCTTCTGCATTATGGTCTCTTTTCAGAAGCAATGAGAATACGGTGAACACTGGAAACAAGGCCAAATATTTTATGTTAATCCCATTCCACTTGGCAAGGGGGAAGGAGAAAGAAAAATACACAAAACCTACCATTTCCTAACATATAATCATAAGATAAATCCCCGAGGCACTAATTCTTTAATCTGCTCTCTAACCAAGGAGGTGATCAAAGTATCTGCTACCATGCAATCACCAGTAATGACCAAATAACAAACATTATTTTTCCCCCAATCTGTACTCCAGATAAGTCACACCTTTTTAAAAATATTGCTATCTGAAAATAAGTCCTTAGACAGTGCAAAGCCTCAATAACACACAAAGCCAAATGCAAGAAAGGTTGCTACAAGAGAGAAAGCTGACCAAAATTTTGCCCCAGATTACCTACGGACAGGTTTAACCTTTACTTCTGATGCAGTTTTCTTTTGTTTTTGGTTTTTTTTTGCATTTTTGCTTGCTTTCAGATAAGCACTATGATTGTAAGCATGAAAATACTATAGATTTTTGCTGGCACAACTCTTACAAAAGATAGCAAATTGAATTCATCTAGTTAGAAATGGGTATGCTATCTTCTTAAGGAAGCTCTTTTACTTCTGGAAGTGATCTATTTTACTAATTTAACAGAATATAAAATGCAGAATAACAATGCTTGCTTAACAGAAATCACATCAACAGTAGATCAAGTGCTTTACAGTCCTGAAAGACAATCATACTGCTGAAATCAGTGGCCAAATTCCCACTGGATTCAGTAAGAGGTATCTAATGCTACCTAGAACCTTAAAACATCCATAGTCAAAGCTGCAAAGGATGTAAACTGCTGACAGACAAATGATCACTCTGCAGATAATCATTCTCTGCTGATTTACAGCTCATGCAGACCTGGCTCCTTCAATTAGTAATCATGGGAGCCATGTTCAAGACAAAGACAGGCTTATGGAAAAAGTAATGACTATCTGAGGGAAAGAAAAGAGATGCAATGAAAAGGATGACTGCTAAAAAGGTACTTGAGAAATAAGAGTAATGTAGTACCCTAGTTTCAGATAATGTACATTTTATAGTCCTCAATTCCAGTTACATCTATGCATCACTTAGATTAATTAAAAATGGAAACACACAAGATAACATGAAAAGTAGCATTATCCGCTAAACATAACATAAACTAATTCTGAAATACCAATATTAAGAATGAAACCTGATAAATATGCATTTTTAAAGACAACTATGTCTGAGGCCAAATCAAGTAAATTGTTAGGTTTCCTTTTACATAAATATACATATATATATATGCATATATACATATTCTCATAGAACAGTGGAACAGCAGCCTCAGTGTTGTTTCTGGAGGTAAAAGCATCATTGGAAGGCTTGCTTACACACACACACTCTCACACAAAGATGCTCACCTATCATCCAAGCGATCTAGCAGGCTACCACCTATTCTGCGTCCCGATGTTGGTGTCTCGGTGACACTTGACGAGTCAGGCTGCCAACCTGTAATTGAAGACATTTCACGTTCTGCTTGTTGAACATCTTTAAGAATTGACCATACTCTTTCTTCCGTCATCTCCTCAGACTCAGCTCCTTCTTCCAGATGAATGTCCTCAAACAGAGATTTAAGCTTTTCTTCTGTCATCTCCTCATCAGTACCAGACTTTTCTCTCTCAGGCTGTTCAGTCCTTACTCCTGTTTTACTAGTCTCTTCACTCTGCCTTTCTTTAGCATCTTTTGATATCCCGCCATAACTACCAAGATACCGTGGAAAATCTTTAAGGTCCACTTCCTCCAACTGGCTCTCGCCTATGGAAATATCTTTAGGTGTTCCTTCTCTAGGTACTGAGAAATCAAGTTTGCTGTCGTCCAGTGAAGTGTCTTCTTCAGTCACCACTGGCGGTGCTGCTGCTGTACCATCTACGTGTCCCTGGGAGGTCACTAACACGTCACTCAGTCTACTGGGAGTTCTAAGGGGTGACTCTAGGCTAGAGGTGTCGCTAAAGAAATCGTCCTGATGGAAAGGGGTGGGTGGCACGAAGCGCAACCCAGTGGGAGTTTCCAGTTCCACTTGAAGGGTGGGATAACCTAAGGAAAACAGCACATTTGGACTGACTGGGATGAAGCATGGAGCAACAAATAAGCAAATGTCAAATGATTCATGAATTACTTAAAGTATGAAACATATGAGGTGCAGGTGTATAAGAACAAATGCAGTTCCGATGGATTTCTTTACTTTGCCCTAAACAGATGGAACAAAAAGTGAGTACTGCCAGTGACTAGCACAGTGAAACCAGTACTTTTGACTATTTTGTAAATAGTCTGTAAAGATTGCAGCAATTGTTTCTGCAGCCATTTTAACATTTTCAAGCTATAGCAGATTGGCTTATGAGCATGCAATAAATCAAATGTGGACAAGGGTGGTTGTCCCCTTATATCCAATACAATCTCTTCCAGCCATATTGTGTAACTATTTCTTTCCCAGTTTTTTTTTTTTTGTTTGTTTGTTTTTTTTAATTTGGAAGTTTAATAAGTAGATTTTAAAGATAGAAGTAGATCATAGGACAGCCACTTTTTTGTCAGTAGGCATGATTTCTGAAACAGGTCCACATTTTTTATATACTTTTATATAAAAATAAACAATACCAGCAATACAGTGCTACTAATGTATATCTCCAATTTAACCACAGAGCCACAAGAATGGAATAGTTAAAGAAAGAGGAAAAGAAATGGATCCTAACGAGGATACTAAAGAATAGTAGATCTAAATACACAGTAGGATTAAAAAAAAACCAACAAAAAACAACCAAAAACAACTAAAAAAGGAAGTTATAGGGATAAAAGAACACAAGCACAACAAAGGAGAGCTATATGAATATTTCAGGTACAGTAAACTTATACAGGTGAGAGGATTGTGGTGAGTAAGGAGATCTTGGTGATCTTGGAGAGAGAGGCGATCTTGGTGACATGGGTACAATCAGATACACTGATCAAATAAAGAGAGAAAAGAAAAGAAAAATTATGAAAACATGGGAAGACCATACAAAAGGATTAAACTGAATATAAACATTAAAATGACAACAAAATCTGAAGTTCACTTTCCAGCAAATAATAGGTTGGGTAACCTACAAAAGGAAAATACAGGCTATGGGGTTAACTTGACATTGTGCTGCCTGCGAAGGGAGGTGCAGTAACAGGGTTTGGTTTTTTTTCTTTCCTGAATCAGCTGAGAGAAAGGCAAAGGTGGTCTGGTCTTGGTGAGGAAAGGAAGCTTGAGGAAGGTTCAGAGAAGAGGAGAGACAGAAAGCAACTGCAGAGAAGCGTATTTTTTTTCATAAAAACATTGATGCTACTACTAAAAGGTGCAAGCAACATTTCAAGAGCAACTTTCTTAAAATGTCAACAGAAAATTATTTCTGTAATGCAATGATTCAATGACCAGCAATGCTGCTCAATAATGGAGGCACACTGAGCTTATACACTCTAAAGAAAAGAAAAAAAAAAACCCCTAAAATACAGAGAAAGCCCAATACATACTTGTACAAATTACAAAAACCAAAGGAAGCGTTACTTATGTAAGGAACTATTTATAATACATGTGACAAAAATCAAAGTAAAGGAATGTAGCAACCCAGTGCCTGTTAACTAACATTTAAAAGAAGAAAAAACAACATTTAGCATCTTCAACATACTGCTAAGTAGTAAGTACCTATGGCAATTCTGTTTTACAAGCAGAACTTAATTTATTATTTTAATCTGGCTCAAAATTAATCTGCACAATTCTGTTCTCGGTTGGTACAGCTTCCACGTGAAAATGATTACATAATTTTACCCATTAGTAGACTGAAAAAGATACTTTCTTGTGCACTAATAAAACATTTTTCTTGTTTTCCTACTGCTGTTGTAGAAATGGTGCAAGTGCAAATCATAAAGTAATTGATGTTCACTTGTCTCAAAGAGGCTTGGTAGTAAATTGCATGTTATTAGCCTATGGAATTATTAAGTTTGGTTTTTTTTTTCCTTGTTCTTCCTTTTTTTTCTTCAAAGAATTCTTACTGTTACTTATCTAGACAGGAAGCCAAATAATTAATATATTTCTAGGTAATCTGAAAAGCATACAATACCAAATACATTAAAAATATACATGGGCAAACCTCAAAGCACAACTATTGCGGGAGAAAAACATTCAAGTCTTGTCAACTGACACTGAGGCTGGTAGGAACAAGCTTACTCAGGCACACATTTGTGGGATCCTGGGCTTATTCTTTGAGATATTATGTGCAACCTATGTACCATACCATGAGTGCGCTTTAGGAGAGGAAAAACCCTTCAACATTAAAAATGATTATTTATGTAGAACTTATTGCCCTTTTTTAAAGTCTAATTTATACAATGTTATTGTGTTATTGGACATGTCACTGAACTAAATATGACCATGGAATTCAATTACCATCAATGGGATCATGAAAAACATTATTTTCATCTGCAAAACTTCTGGTGCCTGAAATATTTCCATAATCAAATATTGGTCCTTCCAACAGGGTCACGATATCTATTCGATTAATTTTTGTCAATACAGCAGTTAAGGCATCAGCTGAAAAACAAATAAGACACGTCAGAAAAAAGTTCAGCATTGCAGAACTGTGTAATCATCTTTCTCAGTTACATTTACATTGCATTATAAATTATAAATTTATATATTATTATAATATTTATTATTACAATATATAATATTATGTATAATGATTATTGTAATAATTTAATATTATAATTATTCTATATTTTATTAGAAATTGTTGGCATATGTTTCTGTCCCAATGTCTTTGGTTCTAGCAAACCCCATCATTTTTCTAAGTAGTCATGGTGCTGCCTTTTATTCAAGATATACATCTATTAAGAGTCTTCCCTCCTCCCCAAGTATAATCATATTACAACACAAAAGGCACAAAGAATAAGGTCAGAGAGTTCTTAAAGAACATATTTACTTACTACTGAAACAAATATCCTTTTACTGGAGCATAAAAGGAGTGTAAAAATCCTTTTACCATTCTGTTTCAAGGAACAACAGAGTAGGTAGCCATGTAGGTAATAATGCACGTAAGGCTATTCATGCAGTACATCGTGAAATCTCATTTACAGTAATCTTGTAGTGAGAACACAGCAATACTGGAAATAACTTTTACAGTGAAAGAGATCAAAGTAGACGCAAATACTGCGGAGGAGTGTGTGGATTAGAGAAAAGTAACAAACACTATTGACTTAACACAAAAATCAAAACCTCTCTTTCCATTTGAGCAATTCAAGTGAAATACACAGATAAAATCAGCAGAATCAGTGCAGAATCACTGTCTCCATCATTCCTCACAGAAGGAGGTTAAGCCTTTTCTTATGACCTGCAGTACTGTGAGACTACCTAGCTTTTCCAGGCAGCCTGTTTCCATGGTTCATATTCCTTGTTATTGGAAAGTTTTCCCTAATATTTTCTTTACTGGAATTTAAGTTCATTACTTGTCCTATCAATTATGGATGTGGAGAAGAGATTATTTCCTTCTGCATATATACTGAATAAATATGACACTTTTCCAACTTCTGGTAAAAATATAACCGACCCCCACC
>NW_010301814.1:0-32432 GCF_000700745.2 Antrostomus carolinensis
ACCCCTCTTCCTCCCAGGAATTCATCCCATGATACATGACCAAACAGATCCCTGAAGAGGTCAGAGTCTGCTCTCTCACAATCCAGGTTGGTGAGCTTACGGTGCACCTTGTTCACTGCCCTGAGGATCTTGAATTCCACCATTTCATGGTCACTGCAGCCAAGACAGCCCATGAGCTTCATCTATAATACTCACCTATACTGCACATTTCAAAACATACTTGGTGATGTTGTCTGCTAGAAATGTATTAAGACCATTCCTGTGTAACTCCCATTGCTAATGAGCGTGATGTGTAGTTGGTAGATGTAGTAATTGATCAGGGGTGATATTGTTTTTCTGCTTTTTGCCATTTGCCACCTTTACCATTAAAAATTTCTTGTTGCATATTCAAATGGTAGTCAAGACATAGCCAAAGCATGATAAAACATTAAAACCAATTTAGGAACAGGTAATGTTTTGTAAATTTAATTTTACATCTCTGTTTTAATAAATAAATATGATTTCCTAGAGTTTTTAAACCAACTTTATGGTGTTGGAGTGGCAGATACCAGCATAGCGACCTGTGAACCTAGTGGCTTTCCTGTGTTTTAGAAACATGATTTAATCCTTCAGATCCTCAGTTTAAAATAAGTAAGTAAAAATCCCTGCCACAATAGCTACCTATTTTAGGGAGTCATTACACTGAGAGGTAACTTTTTTGCAAACGTGTTTGGTGGCTCTTTGGTATTGTGAGCGTTGTAAGAGTTAGAATGCTGTATTTTATCCCAGATTGCCTAACTGAAGGGAGAAAAGTGCATAAATTTGTGAAAGAAGCTAGGTACAAGGGGGGAAGGATTAAAATATTAATATCTTGGGGATGAGGGAAGAAGGCTTTGTAAAATTAGTATTTGCAATATCTAGATGAATTTATGCATTGTTAGTCAGTTTTGTGATGTATTGATGTATCATTTTCCCACTCTATTGTGGCAAGTCAACTGAATTAAAAGAAGTAGGATTTTTCTTGAACAGGATAAGATTGCTACTGACAGCTCTAAAGTAAGTAAAAATTAAGGGGGAAAATGAGTTTGGTAGTCTTCTAGCTTTAGAAGTTAAATTAGAGTGTTAAAGTTCAGTCTGATACAAATTAGGTTTAAAAAAAAAAAGCTAAAAGGATGGATTGTTGAGAGAAGGGTACAATTTACACAGGGTTTTGGGATAATAAAGGTGGCAATAAGCTAGAGTGCTACAGTTGTATTTTAATTGGTTAAAGCTTAATCTCTGAAAAGTTACATGGATTTATTTGTCTTTGATATTTATTAATAATCTTAAATTATGTTCAACAAAGCAGAAATCAAATAATTTGCTTCACAGTGGCCCAGAGGTAAAAGGGAAAATACTGTAGTGGAAAACCCCTGTCAGAAGAACAATTCTAGGAACTTTACACCATCCTTTTTTGCTGTTCTGACTAGCTGTAGTCAATTGACTATTAATTTTTTTTTACTTTTTTAAAAATGTGACAGGAGTGACACTTTTAAAAATGTGAATAAGAAAGGTGGCAAAGTAATTAAGGAGATTATAGCTTTTTAGTACAAACGTACTTTTAAATATCAGGAAAGAACAATGATGGGATGGGATGAGGGTCAAGAATGTACCCTACAAATAATGATATAAACCAATTAGAATAATGGTACACTTAAATATAATAGGAAGTTTAAAAATGAAGGTAAAATAGTCTTTAAATGTGCAAGAAACTGGTAGCCATCCAAGAGCTCTATTCACCTGCTAAGGGGGAAGTCATTTCACATGTGTGTATCACTACTAGTTTGAAAGAAGCCTTGCCTCACTTTTAAAAAGAACATCCTAGCCTACACTAGGATAAATGTTTTGTTGTGATGAAGTGAAATGCCAAAAACCTATCACACTAGAGCGGAGTCGCTTGGGAACTAGATCAATGAAAACCTGACAAATCCCTAGACCCTGCTGGAATGTGTTCCATACACGGTCATGGTCTCGCTGAAGCTTCAGACTCCAGGAAGGGCAATAGGAAAGCCATTTGAATGGACTTCTGAGGCAGGGAGAAATACCAGCAGACTAGAGTGTCTCTAACTCATTTGTGTACGTAAAGTAGGTGATGGAAACCTCAGGTCTAGGGTTGGCTGAAAAAAGTGGGATCTCTGAAGTTAACTTTATCTTAACCGAAGGAATACTTGCAAATATGTCAGTTCCTGAATGAAGCTCTATTTGTCAGTCCAGTTTATAGTGTGCTGTCATTGGGTGTTTGAAAAATTTACCACTGAGGTGGATGCGCAGGGGTAGTTACAGGTTGTACGTGGTTTTTGTGAGTGTGTGTGTCCTGTGTATGCTTTGTTTCATATAGAACTTCATTTTAATCTGCTCTCCTGTTTATACATCCCTCCCCTTCTCTCACCTGCCATTTTAGGATACTGTTAAAATGGAGGCACACTGTTTCCTAAGGACTTAAAGTGCTGTAGAAGGCAAATTTCAGCTACATCATTAAAGGAAAAGGGAATGCAGAGGGATTTTTCTGTAGGGCATTTGAACAGTTTTACAGCCATGCCAGTTTTGCCAGCAATGAACGGCTCCTTCCTAAATGGCTTGGGTGTCATCTCTGCACAGCAGAACATCTGGTAAAGGGAGTGAATGCTCATGATCATATGTTTGGGGAAAACTGTCATTCTAAAATAATAATTTTGATAAATATTAAGGGAGCTCTTAGTCCAATAGTTCTACTTATATTCAGGTTTTGCAAAGAGTAAACTTCAGTTATATCCTATAAGCTAGAATAAAAACATCAGTTGTGCATTGCTCTGCATAAATCTATTGCTCTGCTCTCATCTATTTAGAATGTCAGTGAGAAACTAGAGGTTTGTTTAAATTTTGATACTATGTAATGGCCAGTTACTTGGCTAGTTACTGCATTCTGGTACATGTTCTTCAGAAGCTCGGAAGAGATGGTAAAACTGCTTGAGAAGTCAAGGGTGGGTAAGGCAAACTGGTGGGTTTACATGAAGTGATGAGGAATTACAGGGGAGGAAATAGAGAAGTGATCCAGACTAAGAATTCTGCATTGGTGGAAAATATAGTTTGCCTGCTGAGATCTAGGTAGCTATCTCCATTACTCATCTTGAGGAGGTGACTAAAAGCAGCTACTTTGGTGTTGCTCCTGCATGCAGGTGAAGGATGTATTTTGGGAAACAAAAGTAGATGACCATAACTGTAGGCAATGCCAATGTACTGTTAATTGTCACACATGTGATAAGAAAATGCTTGCTGAAAGATAAAGTGAAAGAAATAGTAAAATTTGAGAAATAAGGAAATCCTGAAGGAAGGAGATCTCAAAAGTAAATAAGGGATATGTCACTTAGAGGACAAGTGTATGGCTGCAACCACTGGTGAGAAAGCAAGAAGGTACAAAGTGATGTGCAGCCTTTGGGCAATCAGTTCTGTGGAAGGCTGTAGAAATGTTAACAAAGGTCTTAGGTGTTTGTATTAGCAGTTTCTATTTGGTGGTTTGTTTTGGTTTTTTTTCCTTCACTTTACCTATGGCAACTCCCCCTGCTTTATTGAGACCTTACATTCGTCTTCCTTTCCATGTTATTTACTGAAATGATCAGTGAAATAATTTCTTGATTCTTCAATTGTTAAGTCTAACTTTTAGCTTTGATTCTGCTGTAAGATGAACAGTGGTCTGGAGACCTCAACGTCTCCTTTTACTGTTTCAGACTGTGCTGGTAGACTAAAGATGTTTAGGATTGTTTATGCAATTGTGAATTGGACTGCAAGAGTATTTTCTCAGCCACAAGAGTACCTTTATGTAATTGAAAACTTGAAAATTAGAATGTGACATAATGGTCCACAAAAAATAACAGCATTGAAGTCTGATATTTGGAATGATTTACTTTAATGATGTCAAGCAGGGTGGGAGCAGGTGTGTAAAGTGTGGGTGCATGAGCTATATCAACATTGAAAATGATTTAAGACCAAAACAACCCTTACCTGCTAGCTTATGAGGAATAAAACCTGCTGACTGTAAGAATCTTAACATTGAATAAACCGGTTTTGATATCAGACAGCTGGCTGCTTTTGCTTTTATTGATTGCATCAGTATTGCTATAATAATTTTTGCTGGAAACTATAACCCATAGAGTAAAATAAATAATCTCAGGATATTAAACTGAAATTTTCAAGGTTATATATGTATTCCAGTAACTTGAACAGAGTCATGGCATTGACCTAGGGACTGACTTGCAATAGGGTATTGGAGGTGCCCTATTAAACTGTTAGGATGCTCCCTGTGCAGTTTTGGTGTGGGCTGCCTAGCACTTCCAGGCTGCGATGCCCAGAGATAGTCCAAGAACATCATGAGCAGTTTGAGTGTAGCCTCCTTCTTTCAGCTTAGCCTGTAAAAAAAAAAAAAAAAAAAAAAAAAATAGCTTGACTGTGCTAGCTGGCCTCAGGATGAGAGAACTGTACATGACTAAGTGAATTGCCAAAAAATAAAATATCTGTCATGGTTCTCCATTGCAGTTTGTTACAAAATGCAAAAATTGGAGAATGTGTTGCAGGGAAACATGCAAGTACTTCAGAAACTAGACAAAATTAATGATAAAGATATATGTGACATAAATTAAGGTATGAATATACGGTCAAGAATTTTATGTTCTGCTGATCTCAATGGTATGGTGGTTCTGTTGTGCAGCTAATTCCAAAAAATTGAGAGAAATAATTTTAGAGGTAACTTGGCCCCTCTAGAGAAGAGGATATTTTGGAACAGAGTTATCCTTTTTGTATAGTATTTATACAGTGTCTAGTGCTATGAGGTGGTTGTGTTGTGATTAGGATTGCTAGGCATCGTTCAAGTATGTAAAGATGAATTAAAAAGAAAGTTTCACACTTCTCAATTTGAAGTGAATATTTAATTATTGAGTATTAGGTGCACACATTCATTGAGGCAAGATATTAGTCCAGTGATGATAACTATCTAATTTATCTTGGAACTCTTGCTTCTGAAAAGGATTCTTTTTTCTATCTGCTTTCAGATGACAAATTCTGGATTAGATGGTGGACCAGAGCTCTTTGCCAGCATGGTCATTTCTGAGTTTATAGAAAGGTTCTGAGTAATCTGAGGTTTAAGAAATGTTCATGCCTTGACTACTGAAAAGGGAAAAAATTGAACTCTTAAATATAAATGTCAATAAACTATATAAAATATACTGAAGGATTGTTTTAGGAGTTGCTTGTGCTTCTCTTTTACCCTCACTTTTCATAATTGAATGATCATCAGCAAAACTTCAAGATAAATTGTTCTCTTTTTTAAAAAAACACCTCCCTCCAAAAAACCCCAAACAAAATAAAAACCCAAAACAAAACAAAAAAACAGCTGACATCTCTTGTTCTTGATGACATTGAGACCATAGGCAGTACTGAGGAAAGATGCTGGTGTCACATGCTGTCTAGTACTTCTGTCATCCTTGAAGTGTGTGAACTCGGTCTCATCAATGACAAAAAATGACAGCTGTTTTGAAAGAAGACAGTTTTTTCACAGCCTACTTTATCTTGTGCTGCTTGGAGAAGAACTCATTGGTTACTCCTCTTAGGGTTTTCTTCTTAAAAATTCCTGTGGGAACAGAGGGTGAAAGATGTTATGTACAAGTGCATATGGAAATGCAGGGATGAAAAGAAAGATGCGAGTGTGTGTTCTCAATAGATTTGGGCTTTTTTTTAAGCTGATAGTTGTAGATCTTAGTGGTGTATCAACATATTTTACCAAGCATTTGACTTAGGACTTCTATTCGTAGCTTTCCCTGTCTTGCATTTGTAGTATTTGTTCTAGCTCTATTTGTTATAATTTAATGATAAAAAGTAAAAACCTTTTGAAATGTTTTTATTTCTGAGTTTGCATAAGATCAGTTTATTCCTATGGAGCTCTAGAAATGTATTAAAATTTTTTTGTTAAACTCTTTTATTACCGATTTTAGCAGTTTAAAGAACCAAAAAACATGAGTGATTTTAAATTCCATTTTCTCACTTGTGAAATAAACTTGCTTACAATGAAGAAAATGGCTCCCCAAGAAGGTGTAAGCCCTGATACTCTAAGACCTAGAGTTCTGATATATTCAACACTGTGAGTAAGAGTTCCTTCAAACTTGTTGCATCTTTATTATATCTCAGTTTCACAGATATGAAGCAAATTGCTTCAGCTATTTTGAAGTTTTAAAAAAAATATTAAATAAGCCACTTTTAATTAACTTTTACTTTGAGCAGTATACATATATTCTTATGTAAATGAAAATTTATTACATACTATTGCAGATTCTTAGGCGGACTTGTTACATTAATAAGCATCTGTTACACTGATGGCATCAGTATATGCCATTGTATCTGTTCTGACTTGTATTTGTTGCTAATGAAACTAGAGATTTCTTTCAAAGGAGGGAAATGTGAATGCAGTCTATCAATTGCAGAGCAGTTTAAAATCTAAAAGAGCTGTCAGTGAAGGTCTCTTGTATATTTATAAACGCAAAAATTTTGAAAATCAGTTTGTGAAAGGAAAAAGATGGTCATCAATGTTTGTTGGGTTTTTTGTTTTGTTTTGTTTTTTTCCCATTCCCTTCATTAAAGCAAGCAAACCAAATCCTGTTTTTTTGCTCATATCTTTTCAACATTTCCCTCCCTAACTCGGATCTTCTTGTCTTCTTGACTAGGTAACCAGTGAAACTGGCATCCCAGGATGTGCATGCTGATGAAAGAAGGGCTATTGATCAGTCTGTTTTCAGACTTCCATTTTTATTGAGCAGCTATTTAGCTTCAATGACTAAGAAAAACTTGGAGGAATTTTAAATGAAGTACATGTTTCCATAAATATTTGGAGTTTACAGTACAGTGCCTGGGCAATATTTTCCACCTCGTGCTCCTCCACAGTAATGGGGTTACTTGCAGTTCACCTGAATGTGGTAATAAGATTACTTGAACTGTTGGGAAAAGTAAGAATGTCTTTGGTACTGTAAATGAATCCATGTGTATGGTTCATTCCCTGTCTGTGCCTTCCTTTTGTTTTGAAATATGGCTCATTTAAGAATGATCACCAGACCTATTGCTAATTCCTGTCCATTTCTGCTTTGGGGGTTGAGGGGAGCAGATGAAGAGCTGCTGAAATACCTATTCTACTTATCTCCAAAATAAATCAGGAGGAAAGACAACCTAGTTGTCATGATTTGATTTTTCAGGATAACCTGTGCCTATACAGAATTAAAAAAACTATTGGACGTAATTATCAGTTCTGACGGAAAACCTACAGAGGTGAGGAGAGAAAAAAAAAAAGGAATGACACAACCATCTCTTGTTTGTTAGTGTGAACTGGTTTTGGTATAGAGTGGATTGGTGAGATGCAGCAAAGCATTTTCCCTTCATGCTGCTCTTTCTGTGAAAGTTAACCTTAAGTATATAAGACCTACCTTTACCTATTCCTTCCAAATGGAATAGTGCCAACCTGTTGATCAGACCAATGATTGGTTCATCTGTACCAGTATCGTGACTCCTTCAGCAGCAACAGATCTTATGTAGAACAGTGTAGGCAGGTATATGGGTAGGTCTCTAATCCCTTTTTGGACAAGTTGAGACTGCCTTCTGCCACAGAGTATTGTAACATCAGTTTTCAGTCCACTACTCACTGGCCAAACTCCCCACCCTTTCTTTTTAAACTTATCTTGTACTATTTCAGTGACTGCCACTTAGTTCTAAGATTGTAAAATTTGGCCTGTAACAACAATTCTTTCACCTTGCCACTGCCTTTCTGTTTCTGTAAACTTTAGGTCCTGTTCTTTCCAAGGTGTTTTCCTTCCAAATGTAGTCCAAATCTGTTGAACATCTAATAAGGCAATTGTTCCATTATCTTAATTTATGTTGCCCTTCTCCAACTCTGCTATGCCCTTCTTTAGATGCAAACACCAGAGTTGCGCTCTCCATTTGAGATAAGGGTATATCAAGTTTTTATGGGGCTATGAAACAAAGCTTTCTATTTTATTCTCAGTGCCCTTTGTAAGGATGCCCAATTTTTTTGCAGGCTTCCATAGCTGCTGCTGTGCATTAGGTCAAGAGAACTGTCGGTCTTGACACAAAGAGCTTTTTTCCTGAGTTATAACTACTGGTTCTGAGTGCAGTATCATGTCAGGATGGCTTAAATTATTTTTCTCTGCATGCATTAACTAACTTCTGTGTACAGAAAAGCTCATCTGTCATTTTTTGACCACCAAGTTCTCTAGAGTCCTTCAGTTGTTCTCACCATTGGCATAGCATGGAACTACTTGAATGTGTCAGTTAATATAAGACTAGGAGTTGATGCTGTGACACTAATAACACTATTTGGGGAGCTCAGGGTGGAGTCCCTCTTCTGTTTTTAACTGTAGCCTTTCAGATAAATCCTTGGTTTAAATCTGTGGGATAAAGCTAGATTAATTCCTCGCACTAGGAAGAGGAAAAATGAAATTTAAAAGCAAAATCTCTATCAAGCGTAACGATATTGAGATTTCTTTTTGAAGTCAGGTTGTTACCACTGCAACAAAATTAGATTCTGTGTATAAAGTGGGTGACTAACAAAGGCAGCACTCTTAAAGTCAGTTAAAAACCTTTTGCAGACTATTTTCAAATTAAATACTTTAAATACAATTTTCTGTGTTTTGTGCTTGCACTACTTCTCTTAAAAATTCAATTTCTTATTCAAATTCACTGAAATATATGTGGAAACTAATTTATTTTCCCAGTGCAAATGTCTTTTTCAACTCCTACAAAAATAGGTTCTGCACTTCCATTATATGTAGGGACATACAAAGCCACCAGAGGGCAAAAGAAAGTGCGGATGGAGAAGGCTGTATCTGCAACTTTGTGCATGCAGGCAGGCACGTGTGCAAACACACGTCTTGTTTTTCTCTTTTCTTTTTCCAAGCAAGACAGGTGTCACTGTACAGCAGTTATGAAGACTCAGTTGGTTTGTAGATCCAAAACATACAGGCCTACAAACACAAAACTGCTGTTTAATTTTGATGAAAAGGAAAATAAAGTTTGCACTTAAAATCTATTAACTTAAAACACTAAATCTGCTATGAGTTATGGCTGTCTGGTGCATTGCACTTATCACACAGTAAACGTGTGTATTAAAAAATCTTCCTGCCGAGAAAATGCATCAGTGATGGTATTGGAAATAATGCTGCTGGTGATGCTGTCCACTGCTTAGTGTTGAAGACAGCAGGGGACACTGACTTCACTGATTTCACTTTCCTTTGCTGTAGAGAAAACACTCCATGTAGGGAACTCGTTGGCACAGCCATGTGGTGTGCTACAGGGATTGAAATGGGGAGGGGAGTTGAATGCATCTCTCTAAATACTCCTCAGTACTCTTCTCAGCAGCACTGGCAGGATGTACAGAAGAAAGTTTATTGCCATAGTTTGAGGGAAGAAGTAAATGTGCTTGGTGTTCTCCTAGTGTTCTTTGTAGCTTGTACCTGTTGTTTTTCTAGGAATTGTAGCTGTTATATGTAACTCGTAGTGTTCCTTTCTAAGTATTCTTTAATAACGTTTTGAGTGAAACGATTGACTATCTGATCCATATGATGGAAAACCACTACAGAAGTGGTGAAGGGCTTGAGAATTTTTCCATGTTAATTGCTGTCCAAGTTTGAAGGCTTCTGTGCATAGGTGTATCTTGAGTTCAATCCAAGTGACAAGTAACATAGCTGTATGATCTTAGTCTGTGCTATAATCTTAATCATATGTAAGACTGGTGTAGGAGTCGAGCTCAGTAGTGTCTCAGACAGTGTGTAAGTGCAGATACATAGAGAAAAGTGTAAGAACTGGAGGAGCATATATAATACAATTAACTTGAAGCACAGATGCTTGTTATCCCATGATTTAGGATTTCATCTTTATTTGACAACTGTTATCAGGATAATTATAACATTTGTGCTATGAAGCAAAATAGAACTAATGTCAGAAAGCAAAGGGAGGAGAGAAAATGACTGGAATTGAAGTATTGCAGGACGGTCATGATAATGAAAAGAGTGCTTCTAAAATACAAGAATTGGATAAAATGCTTCTGAATTAGAACTGTCATTGGAAGAGAATCTGCTAAATTATCATGCTGCTCTCTCCTTCAGCATTAGAATGTTTCATTCTCCTCATCCCTTTTTTTTGAGATTAGAACAAGATAAATGGTGTTCTTCTCCAATTTCAAATAGCTTTATAACTTAAAATTTTCAAATATTGAACTGAACTAGTATAATAAATGAATGAAAATGTATTCTTTCTTAATCTCTAATTAATGCTGTTGTTGCAGTAAATAACATTTCCCTAATACACATAAGATCTTATAGTACGTGTTTAGGTATTCTTGTACAACTAGCTTGCTAAATAAGTGAAATTTAGAAGCTTACTTTTTTCTGGTTTGTATTAGACTTCAGTTATTCACAGATCGTGCAAATGAAACCAAGTGTTCTGTGCAAGTTTCTTCCATTAAACATTAAGACATTTTGTGACTTCATCTTTTTCACATTCCACTTTCTGTGGCCCTCTTTCTACCATGGAAAGGCAGTCTGCTTCAGCTTCCTGATATCTCATCTTTCTTGGAAAACTGGAGAGGCTAAAGGGGAGTTATTTGCTTGTTAGAGTCTGAGAACACTGAAGACTCTTTTTGTTTTTTTCCTTTTTTCTTCTCCTGCTGACTTGTATCAACAAAATTCAGGTCCTAACCATGTCTTAAATATTTAACCAATTGATAATTTTTTTTTTTATAAAGTAGCAAATCTAGAGTTCAATCTAGTCATCTGATTAACACAAAATCTGTAGTGTTGTCTATTCTCTATTCCTGATTTTTAGGTGGAAGTTTAAAACCTTAATTCTCTTAACTTGTGTGAATGTTTTTTAAAAGGAAACTGTTCTCCAGCTAATCAGGCCCCTGTGTGTACTGGAGCATGAGGTTATTCCTCCCCAGGTGCAAGGCCTTGCATTTCACTTTGTTGAACTTCATGAGGTTTCTGTTGGTCCATTTCTCTGGCCTGTTGTGGTCCATCTGAGGTTCCCTGTGGTCATTAATGAGTATGCCAAACACTATTGGCCCTACTTTCTAGTCCCTGGGTTATGCCTCCTGCCACCAATAGCAATGCTTTGAGAGTGGCAGTTCAGCTGCTTTTCAACCCACCATGTTGTCCACTAAAATGTATCCTGTACTTCATCATCTTTTCTGTGAGAGTGTTATGGGAGACCGTACCAAAGACTTGTTAAAATGAAGATCAACAGCACCAACTGCTCTCCCCATGTGTACCGAGCCTGTATTTTCAATTTAATTTTCATTGCAGAGTGCAATCATATTGGTCAAGCACGATGTCCCCTTCATAAATCTGTGCTGAGTACTCCCAGTCACCTTATGTTTGGAAACATTTCCTAGGTTTACTTTATCTGTCACCTTCCTAGGGACTGAGGGGAAGCTGTAGATCCTCTTTCTTAAAGATAGGAATGATATTTACTTTCTTAAAGTCCTCAGGAACCTCTCTCCATGCCTGTGACCTTTCAAAGATAATTGAAAGTGACCTTGTAATTAAACTGGCCAGCTTCCTCAGCTCTTGTAGATGCATCCACTTGGGTCCAATTTGTTTAAATACTCCCTAACTTGATGCTTCTCTGTGGAAAGTGAGTCTTTATTTCTCCCGACTTTCCCACTGGTCCCTGAATCCCAAGTGTAGTAAAAACCAGGGGGAAGAAAACATTCAGTACTTTGGACATTTGAGTTCTCTGTCATCAGGTCCCCTGCCCCATTCAGTAATGGGCCCACATTTTCTCTGGTCTTTCTTATGCTGCTGATATATCTGTGGAAGCACTTCTTATTGACCTTTGTCTCTTGCCAGATTCAACTCCAGGTGAGGTTTGGCTTCCCTACCACATTCTTGTGTGGTAAGATGAAGTTTCTATATTCCTTCCAAGTCACCTGTCCCTTCTTTGACCTCTCGTACACTTTCTTTTTGTGTTTGAATTTAGTCAGAAACTTCTTGTTCATCTATGCGAGCCTCCTGCCACTTCTGTTTCTCTTCCTACTCATCTGGATGTACCATTCTTGAGCCTGGAGGACGTAAACCTTGAAAATCAACACACTCCCCTGGATTTTCTTTCCCTGTCTTCCGTTGGATTCTTCAAAGCTGGCTGATCCGTGACGAGGCCAAAGTCTGCTCTCCTTAAGCCCAGGGTGATGTGTGATTCTGTTCTGTCTGTTCTTTCATGTCAGGGAATAAGTTTAAGTCCTCCATCTCATGATCTTTGTACCCCAGGCTTCCCCCAACCTTCACATCTCTGACTGGTTCTTTGGTATTTGTGACTGTGAGGTCCAGTGGATCACCTCCCTGTTGTTGTCTCATTGATTGCTAGTGCTGGATAGTTATTATCAATGCACTGCAGAAACCTGCTGTATCCTGCTGCGTTTCCTTTCAGTAGATGCTGAGGTGGTTAAAGTCCCACATGATGACCAGGACCTATGAATATGAAGCTCCTTCTTGTTGTCTGAAGGTTGTATTACCTTTTGCTTCATCATTCCCGTAGCAGACACCCACTGCAATGTTGCCACATCGATCTGCTTTCTAATCCTAAACAATAAACTCTCAGTTGGCTCTTATCCATCGCTACACAGGGCTCTATACATTTTAGTTGCTCTTGTTCATGAAGACACTTCTTCCCTTTCACTTTCCTTATCTGTCCTTACTAAAGACGCTGTGTTCTTCCATGCCTCTCTGATCCCAGTGAGACTGTACATCCCAGTATGATTGTGCATTTGGTATAAACATAAGGTATATTTGGTCAGTGCTAGCAAAGAGATTGTATCCTATCTCTGAGCAGAAGATTTCACTGTTTGATGGGTTAGGGCTTAAAAAAAACCCACCAAGGCTTTTGTGTTTGTTTCTATTTGGTTATATTTTAATGTTGTTTGTTTTTTTTTTTTTTCTTTTTAGATTATAAGCTTTTGGGAAAGAGCTATATGTTTTTCTCCACTCTGGTTCAATAAAAAACTTACGATGGGGTTTATCTCCTATGAGTGCTTCTGAGCTGTAAACAAATGAGGAGCACTGAATTTTAGTCATTAGCAGCCAGCTGCCAACAACATATATTGCTTGAATACCCAGGTTGAGAAAACTAGTGACTAGCATAGGGCAGTATTTATTCTTTTTCTTTCCCTGGACTTTCTGGATTTACTAGCTGTTCATATCTTGAGGTGTCAGGTAACTGGAATTCAATTTAAAAAAAACCCACACAAGTGACTTATGTTTCTTGTGTTAGTAAAAAACCACTTTCTCTTTGTAATATTTGTATCTAACTTCATGAACAGAACATCAAATGATACTGTGTCTAACTACTAATTGTTTATAATTATTATTTTCTTCCATTATCTATGTTCTTGATGTGTGAACACATCTGAAAGTTAGCTACCCAAAGTGGCCAGATAATGTAAGGATTTAAGCAGCTTATGACTCAGATCTAAGCTTTGAATCACAAGTCATTGTGGAAAGAAAGTTTGTGTGCATCAATAGAGTGCCTGCACATCTGTGTGTCTGTTGAGGTAAAGTACAAAGTGGAGACTGTGAAAGGCTGGTATAAGAGGTAATGAACCTCTTATAAGAGGTAATGAACCTTTTTCAAATCAAGCTAGTGGTAAAGAACTTGATCCAGTAAACTTGGGGCAGCCATAGAAAACTATTCACATTGGATATAGTGACCTTTGTCCTGTTTGAAGTAGATTTCCAGGAACTGTCAAGTCATTATATGTGTCTTTGGAACTCCTATGGAGTAAAATGTGAATGCTAAAGGTTGTTTAAATAGAACATTGAATGTGCAACTGTCTAGTGAGGTGCCTGATTCAACTGGGGGATAAGTAGTTTGCAGCTCCCATTAACTTGTTAAGGGGTATAGTGTTCTAATACCTCATGAAACATCAAGTGGGAATCTTAGTGCATTGCTGTCATCTAGCTCTACTTCACTGACAGCTGCCATGGCTTGGCAGTTGGTGATGGAAGTAAGTGCCTCCATGAGACTCCTGCTTTCTCTTTGCAGTTTTTTTGCATGTAAAAGTATCAATGTTGATAATGGTGTTCAGCTTCACTACCCTTAGTGATGATGGAAACCAACATGTAAATATGGTTCATTGGCTTTTATTGGTGTATCGTGCTGCTCTCCTCAGCACAGGGTTAAATCTCACAATTTTTATGTGGCCAGCTGATACCTTGCTTCTTGTATGGCTCCCACTGTTGCAGTTACAATGTGCTGGCGGTAACAATAGCAGGAAGATTATTGCAAGCAAACAAAATCATGTTGTTAGTGATAGTTTCTCCATTCTTCTCTACTCTGTTAAAATACCTAGAAAGATGTATCTGAGGTATCAAACAAACCGTGAGTCCCTGTTGTGACTTAGGAGATCTGGTCATGTGAAGCATCAGAAAGAAAGCATGCCTGATTCTGCTGCTGAGCTGTTGTTGCCGCCAAACTCTGCCTCAAGAGCAAAGTTCAGCTCATCAATATTGCGATCTTTGCAGTTCTTCTCTTTGGCTGTCCCCATATGGCAGAGCTCCAGACGTGCAGTCAGTAAATTTTGAGCTCCCTCAAATAGATATCTATATGCAGAACTTATCACCAAAAAAAGGTATGGGCTGGAACATTGTCTCAAATTACCTCAGGATAGCATAGGAAACATCAGACTATTAAAAAAGTGCAATTTATGCCTTCTCTGTTTTTCAGCCTGCTGACTGCCTGCTTTGTATAGGTTGTCTCCTGTTTCCATACACATGATGGGTTTCCCCATCTCTCCCTGCCATGCCCCACACCTTCACACATTCTTAGATCACAGCCCAACCTTATACCGGGCTGCATCAAGAGAAGTGTGGCCAGCAGGTTGAGGGACTCGATTCTCTCTGCTCTTGTGAGACCACACCTGGAGTACTTTAGTCTTTTATTGGGCATATCTCCTCTGTCTGACTGGGAGTTAAGAGAAGCCTCCAGGAAGACCTTATAGTGGCCTTCCAGTACCTGAAGGGGCCTACAAGAAAGCTGGGGAGGGACTTTTCATAAGGGAGTGACAGAACAAGGGGAAATGGCTTTAAACTGGAAGAGGGTAGGTTTAGATTAGATATTAGGAAGAAATTCTTTCCTGTGGGGGTGGTCAGACACTGGAACAGGTTTCCCAGAGAAGTTGTGGATGCCCCCTCCCTGGAAGTGTTCAAGGGCAGGTTGGATGAGGCTTTGAGCAACCTGATCTAGTGGAAGGTGTCTCTGTCTGTGGCAGGGGGGTTGAAACTGGATGATCTTTAAGGTCCCTTCCAACCCAAACCATTCTATGATTATGTCTCTGTGTTACTGTTTAGGATGTGAGGTTTTTAAAACCTCTTTAGACATCTGGAAATACAATGCAAACATAGGAGCTCATTGTCTAGAGACTTAAGCTATATTTGTGTTGTATTGTTGGCAGTAAATGTGAATTTATGGTCACCTGTGATCTGCATGCTGACAAGGAGGCTACTGTTTATGCAGTACTTCTCACGTGTTGGAGTAATGAGACAATAGCAAAGTATGGAAGATGTCCTGTATATGAATGTCTGGACTGTTGCATGTTACTGTTTTTCTACTGCTTATTTCTGCTTTCAGCTCCCCTTGAAAGCATACTTCTTTTAGCATACAATGTGAGCTGCTGTGCTGTGTTTCTGCCCTGTTTCCGTGTTTATATTTTTCAAAAATCAAAGGCTGCCTTTTTGGTAACTAAAAAGTGCACCTCAGTGGTGGAAAGATAAATTAAACTGCCTACAACTCTTTATTCCTTCATATATCTCACCCCATGTATTTCAGAAAAATGTAAAATGAAAGACTACACAGGCTTTTATCACAAGAGGTTAAATCCTTAACCCAGAAAAAGAATGGTGTGTTGTTTTTCTCCTTTTGGTTATGAGGGATATATTGTCGAATAAATGGAATATGGTTTATATTTTATGAATTGACTAAAAAGGCTACAAGGTTATTCTTTTAAAAAAGGTGTGCTCTTGAATCCTTTTGGGTTTTATTTCTTCATTTTATTAAACTAAGAGGATGTTTACATTCATTAATAAGGAAGAGTGATAACTCTGTCAATGGTAAGAAGGAGGCTTCTGAACACTGGCTGCTTGTTCCTGTCATACTGAGAGCATTAATGGGCACCAGCTGGGCTGTAGCTATAGCAGCTTCACCACCTCAGCCTTGCACAGCAAGAGCTGCTGTGGCAATGCTGCAGAAGGGCCTCCTGTGCAGATTTAGGAAGTATACACTTCAGTTGTTGTTCCCTGGGCAACAGAATAACTGCAGCCAGCTGGCTTAGCACCACCTGAGCTGATCAAAGAGTAAACCCTGTCAGGCACTGATACTTCAGCTCCTTCAGCTTCAGTGTGAATGTCTGCAGGCAGTGATGTAGGAAGCATTGTCATTCAGGTTTCAAGGTTAAACACAGGGGAATGAAGTAGAATGACAGCAGAAAGTAATATGAAAATGTCGTTCCTGTAAATGTGAAGTATCTGATGTGTATAGCTATTGATTACAGAAAATTAATTTTAAAATACCGAAATACTAATGTACATATAAAATATGTTTTGAAATGATTCAAAAAGAGAACAGGAGACTAGCAATAACCGGCTTGAATATATTCTTTTGGGAGAAGGGAAAACAATCAAGGGTGATTTATCATATGCATTTGGTTAAGAAGGACCATAAAGAATGATTGAACAAAAAGATTAAAATGCCTTGTTAAACTATATAATTAGGGAGGACTGAGCAGAGCTGGATCTGGTCTGATTTGGGTGACTGCTGTAAGCTTCTGACAGGTCAAGACTGCAGTTGTTATATATGTCAGAGCATACTAGTGTGGCATGGTAGATTTTATTCAGCAAGCGGTACCAGGAGAATGAAGGCCGAATGATTAACAGCAGTGTACTGTAATGTTGGCTGATGTGGATCTATATAGTTGGGATCCAAATCCACTTGAGTCTGTTGGGTGGGAGAGGCAGGTGTTAGTATTTCTTGTTAACTCTATTTTTATGCTTTTTCCTTTATATTATGGCAACATCTACTTAACACTTTGCTTAAGAGGGGTGTTAATGTCTTAAAATCCTGTTTTAAACTTTGTTATTAAATAATAAAAAATTATATTGTTTTTAATCACTCCTCTGAAAATAAAGTTCTCCTTTATTTTTTCTAATGTCTCTATTTACTGCCTGTAAAATATACTAATTTTGCTTTTGGAGAAATGACTCCAGTGGAGGTGAACTGGGGCCATGCAGAACATGGATAAGTGGTAGTACTTACTTTTATCAAGTTCTGAGTGTGCCTCAGTCCACACCTGAAAATGGACTGGGCACACTAATGTGGCCACACACCCACAGCTAATGGAGCTGGTGGGTTTCTGCATGTACTCAGACCTCTGCTGAAACTGCAGAGTGTTGATTACCATCCAGACTTCTGATGCAAATTTGTTTTTTATTTTGCTTTTCTATTTCTGTTTTAGTGGTACTTAACTGATGGAAGTGTCTCCAAAATAGTTTGAGGTCAGTTTGTATTTTGTTAAAATTCAAACTGTCAAGCTTTTAAGTAGAATAGTTTTTCTTTAGCTTCCTTACAAAAAAACCCCAAACAACTCACCATATTTGAGGAGGGAGAATTTCACTAAAAGGGATTCAGTGTGAGAAAACAATTAAATTACTGAATTGTTTTCAATTGGAAAATAACTTACAACTCCAACATAACAGTTTTCATAACATAACAGGCTTTTTGTTCTCAATAATATAAAACATAAAAATATAAAAATAATATAAAAGATATCTAAGTGATAATACTCTCCACAGTGACAAGCTAGGCTGCATCTTTCTTGTGCATCTGTTCTGATTTATTGCATCAGTCATCCACATATCAATTTCTTAGTATGTTTACTGGGGTTGCATGCTATGTCCTTTTTAAAGCTTTTATTTATTAAAGAGAATAAACTGTATCTTTCAAGAAATCTGTATAAACAGATTTTTATGATGCCTGATGTTCAGTTGAATTCTTTGTAGTTTTGCGGTCTGTAGCATTTTCTGAAGGAATCTTTATAGTAATTCTGAGTGACCTAAAATTTTAGGTGGTTTTCTCTAAATCTGGAGATGTGACAGAGCTCACTTTTTTCATTATGTATGTCTTTAACTGTAAGAATTGCTGAAGTAAAATCAAGGGTTGTCTCAAATGCATAGACAAAGATTTCTAGCTTTAAAATCTTCAAATTAATTAAAAATTGTAATTTTCCAGAGGTGTAGGAATGACTTTCAGTGTCCTGAGCAAATATGTTGCATCTGGAATCAGTAATCTGTGTTCTTATATACATATTTTTCTTTTTGTATCTAGTTCTGAAATTATGGTATAGTTGTTAAGGTGTGTCTGCTGGCTACTGTGTTTTAGCAGCAACAGTACAGTGAATTGATCTGTTGTCTGTGACATAGCTCTAAAAAGGGGGATTAATGAGTACTTGTAGTTAATGTTGCATATGTGTTTCTTTCCAAACTCTCATTAATAACTTCCTGTTATGTTTACCTTTCAGGCAGATTTCCCCCCCACACACAGGCTTCTTTCTTTCTCAGAGGCTATAATTATAAGTTGGAGCAGCTCTCCAAGCAGAACAGTGTTTGGAGGAAGATAGACAGGTGAAGCATCCTGTTTACAACTTTTTTTTTTCCCTGTGTTGAAACAGCTGGTAGTGAAAAGCTGAAAATTGTCATGGAAATAGCCCTCATTGAGAAGTTCTTTTGAGTGCTGCAGTGAAAATTGGTATTGATTTGACCAAGTTGTGACCCTTTGCAAATTGCACGCTCTGCGTGCAGAGAGTTTTCTCACTTGCTCATCTTGTAAAGTACGCATCTAAAGATGGCCTCGTCCTCTGTAGCCATGGTTATCTCTCTCAGGCTTTGGCTGAACTTGTCAAAGTTTGTTTCCTGAGGTTAGTTACTGCACCCTCATTGCTGCCAGCATCATGTGTGGTTGCTTCCTAACTCAGTGCTGTCAAAATGTGGGATTATTTAGCCAAATTCGACACCCACAAATCTATGGGTACTGATGGGATGCACCCTTGAGTGCTGAGGGAGCTGGGGGATGTTATTGCAGAACTGCTTTCCGTCATCTTTGAAAGGTCATGGAGGACAGGAGAGGTGCCTGAGGACTAAGGAAAGCCAATGTCACTCCAGTCTTCAAAAAGGGCAAGAAGGAGGACCTGGGAAACTAGAGGCCAGTCAGCCTCACCTCTGTCCCTGGGAAGGTGATGGAACAGTTCTTTCTGGAGTCCATCTCTAAGCGTGTAGAGGAAAAGAAGGTTATTGGGAATGGTCAACATGGATTCACTAAGGGGAAATCATGCTTGGCCAATCTGATAGTCTTCTGTGATGGCATGGCTGGGTGGATGCGGGGAGAGCAGTGGATGTTGTCTACCTTGATTTCATCGAGGCTTTTAACACTGTTTCTCATAGCATCCTCATAGGTAAGCTTAGGAAGTGTGGGTTAGATGAGGGGACAGTGAGGTGGATGAAGAACCGGCTCAATGGCAGAGCTCAGAGGGTTTTATTCAGCGGTGCAGAGTCTAGTTGGAGGCCTGTGGTTGGTGGTGTTCCCCAAGGGTCAGTACTTGGCTCTGTCCTATTCAATAGATTCATCAGTGACTTGGATGAAGGGACTGAGTGTACCCTCAGCAAGTTTGCTGATGCCACTAAGCTGGGAGGAGTGGCTGACAGACCAGAAGGCTGTACTGCCATCCAGCGAGATCTGGACTGGCTGGAGAGTTGGGCGCAGAGGAACATGATGAAGTTCAATAAGGGCGAGTGTAGGGTCCTGCACCTGGGGAGGAATAACCCCAGGCACCAGTACAGGTTGGAGGTTGACCTGCTGGAAAGCAGCCCTGCAGAGAAGGACCTGGGAGTACTGGTGGATGACCAGTTGACCATGAGCCAACAACGTGCTCTTGTGGCCAAGAAGGCCAATGGTATCTTGAGGTGCATTAAGAATGTGACCAGCAGGTCTAGGGAGGTTCTCCTCTCCCTCTACTCTGCTCTGGTGAGAGTCCAGAGGAGGGTACTAAGGTGATTAAAGGGCTGGAGAATCTTTCTTAAGAAGAAAGACAAAGAGAGCTGGGTCAGTTTAGCCTGGAGAAGAGAAGACTGAGAGGGGACCTTATTAATGTTTATAAATATCTAAAAGGTGGGTGTCGAGGATGGGGCCAGACTCTTTTCAGTGGTGGCCAGTGATAGGACAAGGGGCAACAGGCACAAGCTGGAACACAGGAGGTTCCGCTTAAACATGAGGAAAAACTTCTTTACTGTGAGAGTGCCAGAGCACTGGAACAGGCTGCCCAGAGAGGTTGTGGAGTCTCCTTCTCTGGAGATATTCCAAACCCACCTGGCTGCAGTCCTGTGCAACCTGCTGTAGGTGAACCTGCTTTGGCAGGGGGGTTGAACTAGATGTTCTCCAGAGGTCCCTTCCAACCCCTACTGTTTTGTGATTCTATGAAAATGTGGGATTATTTGCTTATTCCCTGAATTCTGGTTTGCTTGTTTCTAAGCCTGAATCATGTCAACAGAACCAGGTAAATTGACTCTGTACAGTCAGTGTAGCAGATGGTATCCTCTGCCCAGGAGATAGTACTGATGAACTTGGGGGAATGGTGTTTAACAGCAGGTTGTTGCAGTTGGAACAGTACATCTAACTCCATCCCTAGCTATACCTAGCAAAAGGTATACTGAAGATGCACAATGAATTAGACAAGAGATTTCTCCTGGATGAGGAGGAACAAATGTGACAAAGCTTAAACAGTTCATTTTCTCGTTCCTGGGTCAGTTTACATGAGCAATGCTTTAGGAATACAGTGGGATTCCCTTCTGCAAACTTTTCACTTGTTCTTTATGAAAGTGTAACTTTCAGGTTCACAAGACAGGTTCAGTAGTGCTTAGTTAAACTTACTAACACTTTTGTTAATACACTCGGTGACAAGACTACAACAGAAACTAGCTTAACCTTATTCATTCTCTTCTGCATTGGTACTGTGACGTAAATAAAAATTCTGGTTTCAGTATGATAGGGATGGAAGAGTGGTTTCCGACTATGTAAATAGCTTTAAGGAAGGCATAGAAGCATGACTTAAATAGACATTATGTGTTTTGCTTGGTTTTCATTCTTTTACAGAATAATTGGCATTGTCACTTAAATACTACAGTCATATTGGTCTCAACATTTTTAAGAAATAATACAGGAGGTGGTAGGTAAAAACATTATTATTTTATATGTATATGTGCTGTAGGGTGATGTGAAGATAGTAAAAGAAGGGAAAATCTGAAGTTTTGATTTGCATCTAGGTATTCTATGGAAGCAATGGCACTACAGAGGTGGTGATGAAATTACTTAATAATACTGAGTTTTTAAATTTTAATATGATCACTTGGGAAATAAGACTATATGGCTAATTCCACAAATACTGTGTACTGATAGGGAGATTGTCATACAGCCATGAGAAGCTCATTGTGGGGCTTTGATTTCTATGCAATGAGAGTTATCTTGTGTCTTTGCATTCCTGTAGATCTGTTACTAGTGGTTATTTGATTAAGAGGAATCATGTCCGACAAAAAAAGCTCCACTTCATCTGTCATAACAGAGTGACACTTTCACTCAGCACTAGCATTTGCCCTCTCTTTTACCAAGGAGAAAATGGTATCTTTTTAAAAGTTCCTTATATAAAGGGAAATTAAGCCTTGCTGAAGGCCAGTCATATCTAAAATTACTTCCATGGGAGGCCGTGGTAATTCCATTTTGGTTTCACAGATCTGGGAATTAATAAAGTGTCAGAACTGTAGATAAGTACATTAAAAGTACAAGGAGAAATTAATAGTGCTCTGAATCAAGTCTCTGCTCTGCAGACTTCAACCACGTATCTAATTCCAGAATTCGTCCACAGTTTAAAATTAGAATCTGAAGATTTGCACTGCACATACAGTTATTCATGATGGACGGTCATTCAACAGCTGGAAAGTGATCTGTCATTTTCCATAAGCATCTTAATAGTATCATAGAATAGTTTTGGTTGGAAAAGAACCTTGGGATCATCAAGTCCAACTGTAAACCAAACACTGCCAAGTCCACCACTAAACCGTATCCCTGAGTGCCACATCTACACATCTTTTAAATACCTCCAGGGATGGTGACTCCACCACTTCGCTGGGCAGCCTGTTCCAATGCTTGACAACCCTTTTGGTGAATAAATTTTTCCTAATATCCAATCTAAACCTAGCTGAAAGTGTTGAGAGGTTTTGTATGTGTTGGCTTTTAGTGGTGTCCATTTCTGACACACACAGTGCATTTTATCCTTCACCACTAGTCCTGATGAAGTGAGACAGGCATGGAACGGGATGGAATGGAATTTCCGCATGTGAAATTCTGTGCCAACCTACACTTCAGACCCTTTTACTGTTACTAGTTGTTTACAGGAATATCTATGTTATAAGAGGAAGCAGAGGTAACAAGCTTATTTTATGCATGTATGATGGTAATATGAGAAGAAACTTCTAGTAAATACCAAAATGTAATTAATTTAGTCATGAGAAGGAAGTATTTTTTTTCTATTTATAATAAAAAAGAAGTGATGGCTACCTCACTGAGCCTTTCTTAATGTTAATTAAAAATAGATAAATATATTTTTTAATTTTTGTTTCTGTAAACATGGACAGAAGAAAACAACTAATTCCATTTGAGAAAGAATGAATGACTACTGTGCTGTTGGGATCCCTAGTAAGTTTGATAGGTATCTTTAATTTTAGAATTATATTTTAGAGATATATGTTAATATATAAGACTTAAAGCAATTTTTTTAATGATAAAAATTTAATATTAAAAATAATTGGCTAACATGCTACACAGTAACAGTTATTAATATAAAAATGTACTGTGGTCAAATTGCATTTAAAAAAAGATAAGCTTCTCTTGTGTTCTAGAAGAGCAAATGGCATCTGATATACATCATATTATCAGAGCAGCTGAACAGCTTTCCAGAGAAGACACTATATGCTGGACTCCAAGGAATGGCATAGATAGGTCTTCAAAATTTGGAAATCTGATTAACTTTTTTTCACTACTCAAGCAAATCTCTTCTGCCTGCAGTATCAAGGTACATTTCAGCCTGGGTCACATCAAGTTTCAGGGGGACTTATGTATATATGCACATGCAACATATAGTTATTTATTTTATGTTCTTCAATCTCCCTTAATCTTCAAACCAATGCTTATTTAGTTGTTTTAGGGTTTTCAATGTGGAAATCTGATTGTACAGGAAAATAGATGGGTTTTTTTTTTAAAAAGTTATTCATAGGAACACACCATCAGAATTTCAAAATGTTCCTGTTTTAAGAAGTTAAAATGACAATTCAGGGCTGTCTCAAGAATCATGTTGCTGTGCTGAGAGGAAGGATGGTTTGAGAAATGTGTAGTTTGTTTTCCATGATTTGCTTTTGTGTTTCTCTGTATAGATCTTGATGATAGTGGAAAAACTAATGCTTTATATGCATGGTATAAATCCCTCAGTAATTGTAATCTAACAGAAACTTCTCTGTGGTGTTCTTTAATGTTCTGTCACGTATTGAATATTGAGGTGAAAAATTCGATAAATCTCACCTTCTTGAGCTATACTGCACTTTCAATTTAGGTTATTTATTCTTTGTATGGTGTATAGTGCATGCTGTGTGGTGATTTGCCCTGTGCTAAAGGTAGCCATCTGCTGCTGCTTCCTCCTCTTCATTCAGTGGCACATGGATTTAGAATAAAGGATTTGCCTTAAATGGTGTGGGAATAACTCTTTAGTTAGTGTGCACTACAATTAGTAAAAGTTCAATTAAGTATTAATAAATAAGACATTATCCATCATCTTTGGATTTATGGTTTTCTGATGGTGTTCAGCTTGTATAGACCAAATTACTGTAGAACAGCTATGAGCATCATATATATTTTTTTTTTTATTTAATAGTCTATCAAATACCCAGTGCTTGTATGTTCTGAATTCTATGTTTGAATTTGAAGTCCTCCTTGTACTCTGTTTCCTTCTTGCAGAAATGACCTTTTTCTCTTATTGTTTTGACCTAAATACCTATTGCTTTTATTGCAGATAGCTACTTTTTAAATACGTCTGCATTCTTGTGTTTTGGGCTTACGTACAATGCATCACTACATACCAATTGCTTTTTTTTTTCCGTTCTTTGTTGTTTGGGTGCTTCTTTTGCATATAGAATATCCAGATTGGTGACCTTTATAACAGAGGCTGTTAAAGTCATTTTAGCCTGAGAAGGCCTTTTTCAGAGTTACCATCCTTCCTCTGGAAAACACTCTCATTACAATTGTTCCTGTTTCTCTTTCCACTGATGTAAGTTGGTCACGTCTGCTTATGGCTCTGTAATTGAGCAGCCTGCACTACAATCAACTAAAATGTACTTGGAGACAACTGTGAGAAAGAGACATGCAAAATGGCCTCAGAACAGAAAACGTTGTTTGTTGCTGCTTATCCTCTGGACTTCTCATTTAAACGTCCTCCAGCAGGCAGTCGCTCCCTCTGCTGTTGCCTGACATTGCCGTGGCTGGTTTCTTTGTTCCTGCTGTAGTGGATCATACTGACCTGTTAGTCTTCTGTGAACCCCGAACCAGCAGCTGGAACAATGTGAACATATGCAGTGCTGCTCCGGTCTCCTCCTATTCTGCACTGGGTGATGGGCAATGCCATATGCGTGTAGACCATATGGTATTCTCAGTCTACAGTTGACTTGCTCAACGTGCTTTGTAATATTTTACTATATGCATCTCAGTTCAGTTTGCCTTTTGGAAGTTGTTTTTATTTGCTAGAATTAAAGGAGTGTACTTACATGGAAAACTTAATTTTGCAATAAACAGTTATTGGTAGTAAAGGATATTACTTAGTGGTATAGATTCAACTGAAGATAGCCCTTAAAAGGAAAATGTTAAAATGATGTCGAAATCCGTATTGCAAAGGAATCAAGCAATGTAACTTGCGGGTCATTTTCATTAACATCATGGGAATGAAGTTTGGAAAACTTGCCCCCCAAAGGCTTGTGTTTTCATGAGCACCGAATTTGGGAGAAATGCATTAAATGCATGCTAATTATGAGTTTTGCAGCAACTTGACTACTAATTTGAGGTCTGTGTCTGTATCGACATTTTGCATTCTTTGAATTCATCTTGGTATAATGGTTTTAAATATTTTAAACAGCAGATGTGCATTGCTTATAGATTTCTGTAAATGTTGATGCACTGTATACAAAATATGTCTCCCATACAATGATCTGTTGACATTATTCTCTGTTGCTTAGCTTCAGACAGTAAAGTCATGACATGTGCTGCTGTTTGGAGGATGCCGAAGGAATTGGAATCAGGCAGTCATGAATCCCCTGATGATTCATCAAGCAACACTCAAACCCTGGAGCTACTCTGTCACCTTGACAACACAGCCCATGGCAATATGGCCTGGTAGGATTCTGCATATTTTATACTCTAAAGGATAGACCTGTGCTGTTAGTTTTGTGCAGATTTATATTGTAGAAGCTATGCTATACACTTTAAAATTATTCTATCTTTGGGGGAAAAAAAAAAGGTACAAATTGGATTTTTAGTCCCAGATGTTTCATAGATTAAAAACATTTATTATAGTCCTGCAAACACATATGGAGTAACAGCCTGTGTACTGTTTTAATGTGTTTCTTCCCACCTGCCCCCATCTAAAATCTTTGTTGCACAAAGGTATAATACTTAGCATTTCAGTCTTTTATGGAATATAAATTTGATGTAGAATTTGCGTCTTTGTTTTTCAGTCTTCACTTAACTGATTTTGCACAAGTGCAAGTCATTTATTGTTTGTTAAAGATAAGTCATTATATTATATGGTGCCTATTTAACTATTCTTTTCTGTTGCCTAAGAAAAGACAAGCAGAGATGCAGTACTGCAGAGGTTGTTACAAAGGTTTGTTTCCCTTTCCTTTCTGTTATTTAAAGGAAAGTTTAGTTTGTTCATTGTGTATTTGCAGGTTGTTTGCTTTATGGGTATGTATATGACATGTTCCTACTGCTTCCTTAACAGACACAGAGCAAAGAAATGTTAATACAGTCAGTCCGTATTTTGACAACTACAGTGTTGTTTAACATAATTTTGGGACCACCTGACCATCTTCCACTGACAGGAAAAGCTGAAACTTTAAAAATGTGGTCTGCTGTAGTCCCAGGAATGTCTGTCTGTCAGAAAGAATAAGAAGTAAGAGGTGATCATGCAATTTGCACAATCCCTTTTGAAATGATCAGATAATTTTAAGAAAAAAATGTGGAATAACACAGCAAGTTTTTGTAAATGAAGTGTGACAACTCTGAACTGAAACCGAACAAGGATAATGCAACATCAATGTCAGATATTGCTGTAAGTGTCTTACATGAGAGTGGGAAGGGCCTCTTTGGTTTCTGAATTCAGACACCTGCTGTGTAAGGTATTCATCTTAATCTCATTATACTTCATTATATTCCAGTAGGTGTAATTTTAAATTATATCAAAAGGGAGCAATACTTAAAATCAGTCTCAATTTCTTTTCAAAATATGACTGTGTAAAAATTTCTATTTATTAGCTAGCTAGTAAAAAAAGTAGAAAAGTAGAATTTAGAAGTTGTAGTGAATTCAGTTGATTTTTAATTATGTCATACATTGTATTGTAAGCATATATTTCTAGCCATTGATTTATAGTTTGAGCCTTGTAGATTAAATTTCGACTAAAAAAAAAGGTAATATTAGGTGGTTTTTGGAAAGATTGGACATAGCAGTGTATTCAAAAGTGTGTTGTTTAGGCTCCCTTTTTTCTAAAATCTCAGCTTCCTGAATGTTAAATTTCTTCATGGTAGTATTTTTTAATTTTTTGCTACTCACTTTCATATGAATACTTCTCTTTATGACTCTTTGATTATATTAAATAATTTGGTTGATATTGGTGAAAGCTTTTGATAATTAGTTTCCAGTATAATTTGGAATATTATTTTTTGTTTGTTTTGATCTTCACCTTTTACCCCTAAAGATTTGTACTTTTTGTCTTTGAATCTCCTTGTTTCTATCTGATGCTGGGAAGCCTAATTCTGTGTGGTAACCTGATCACCACAGGAGGAATAGGGGGCATATCACTGCTTTATATCAGGATGTGAATTTATGTGAATGCTAAAAATAATTTATTTTCCTCTAATATAGCTTGTAGAAAGTTCATGTGCAATTTTCTGTCTCCTGTCATCTGACTTTTTTCAATACTAATGCTCACAAATATCTGCTACCATTTAATACTCATTATCTATGTATGTGTGTCTATAAATTTGTGTAAAGATTTGAAAATGTCCTGTGTCACAGAGAGATAAAAGGTATAAATGGAATACTTGGCATTAGTACCCTTCACATCATCTCAGGCAAGCACAGCTGAGTTGGAGGATCTTGTTCTAGAGCAAGCTTTTCTATTCCTGCCTCAGTCATAGTGAAAACAGTTCACATAAATGAGTAAAATAAACATTTTTACCAAATGTGTGTCACTTAACAGGCCATGTCTCACTGAGCAGTGTGTTGACTATGAATAGCAACTTAAATATTCTTTCCTATTACACATTTCAGATGTTTAGAAAAATACGAAACTACTTGAGATGCTTATGGTACTATTGTTGTTAAAACCGGCTATAAATCAGAAAAGCAATTTCCCTTATTGTAAATACTTTTCAAACGTCAGTGTAAGACCAACATTCTGATGTACACAATTGTTTCGTATGAGATCAGGGGTGGTCTGGCATCATACACTTGCAGTAAGAAGGGCAATACTTATTCTGGCTCTTTTGTTTGCCTTGCCATACGAGTAGACTCTTGTACATTTTACTTACAAAACACCCTGGGTTCAGTGTTCAGACTGTTTCAGTGTGACCACATGCGCATTAAAGAGGCTGTATAATCCACAGAGCACAGTAAAGCAATGCACTGCAAGCGCTTCCCATGTTAAGTGTGGAAAAGTTTTTAAGTCATGATAGCTTTTGAAATTATACATTTTAGATTGATAAAGACTTAATTTTTTAAAGTTAATTTTGAGAATGATTAGTTGGAAGGCGTACTTTAAAGAAAAAGAGTAAAAACAAACTGGACTTTCATCACATCTTCATATGCTGAGTGGAGAAAGTGCTGTAGTTGACAGTAGAGAGATGCAGCGTGTAATGTCGATCTCTGCCTTTGTGGCACTTAGTATGAACTTCTGTGATTCCAGATAGGAGCTCATGGAAAGGCATTTTGTGTGTCTCATGCATCCATAATACAGGTGCTTCAAAGTATTAATGGATCTGGGTTGCAGATCATAAGTAATTGAGATTTGACTATAATTAAAATAAAAAAAATCCAAAACAGTCTTGAAAATACAACTGGTTATCTGTTCTGACATCACTGCCTGCCTCAGCGCTTTACTTGCTCATACTTCTGTTTGTGTTTTGTTTGCTCTGCTTTATATCTTTTTATAGAATCATAGAATAATTTGTGTTGGAAGGGACCTTAAAGATCATCTAGTTCCAACCCCCCTGACATGAGCAGGGACATCCCCCACTAGACCAGGTTGCTCAAAGCCTCATCCAACCTGCCCTTGAACACTTCCAGGGAGGGGGCATCCACAGCTTCTCTGGGAAGCCTGCTCCAGTGTCTGACCACCCTCACAGTGAAGAATTTCTTCCTACTATCTAATCTAAACCTACCCTCTTTCAGCTAATCTAAACCTTCCCTCTTTCAGGGAACAAGTGAACTAAGTTGGATGACGGTCCATGGAATTAATTTGGAATAAAAGCAAAATAAATAAGGGGAAAGTGTTAGCTGGACATTGTATGTACAACTGTAAAGAGAAAATATGTAGAGATTACAGAGACAAGAAAAGTGGGAGGCCTGAAAGGTGAGGGATGAAGAATTTGTTTTATACAGAAAATAAGTCATCTGCTAAAAAAAGTTGGAAAGGCATGAATGTTAGGAATAATGATAGATTACTTCATTAAGCTTCTCTACTTGCTGAATTTGAAGTCCTAAATATGGACTTGCAAATATTACCTCATCTAAAAGAAATTAGAGAGGAAGACAAATTATAATTTTTTGAAAATGTCACAGATGTTTAAAGAACTTAGGAATGTTTATCACTGAAATATTAAACTAGAAAGTTACTATAATGAACTATTCCCACAGACTTTTTTTTTTGTACTTACAGTTTATTAGGTATTTCATGTAAGGGCTCCAAATAGAGCACTGACAAGAACTATCTCTTCTTTGTCTGTGTGATTATACAGTATGGAGCAACCTCATTAAGATCTGCTTTCTACAAAAGTACAAATTTGCTATAACAGTCCTTTCAACTTGAATGCAAGCTTAAGATACATAAGATACTATATGTAACATATTATTGCTTCAATTTCATCATGTCATTACATTAATGAACAGAGTCACCTGATGAAAGTTAAGGACATGTGTAATTGATGCCCTGAAGACAGGTGAGTAAGTGGATTCCAAAACTTACTCCAAGTAAGTGGAGATCCAGAAGTTTTACTTACTTTTTGACCTTTTTTTTTTTTTTTAAAGAAAAAGCACCCCAAAACATTGTCTCAAGGGAAAAAGCCAAGAAGTAATACAATCTGAACCTCAAAAGAAAAGTGAAAATGGTATTTTTAATAGCTCTGACACTTTCATGTTGCATTGAGGTAACACTTTTAATTTCCTGTCATGGTGTTGGTAATGTTAATTGTTCTGTAGTACCCTTCTGTTAGGCATCAGGATATTCATGTTAAAATTCTGCCTTAGTGTTTCATTAAAAAAAAAAATTCAAAACAATTGAATTATCTATACGTAGTGAATTTAAACCTGAATGTAACACTTCTTTTAGGAGGTTCATATGGTCTTGAATATATGGTATATTAACTGTTATATATGCTTTAAAGCAAAGGCATGTAATAAATGCTGTCATAATTTTTTTTATATGAAAACCTTATCTTATTTTAACACTTCATATGTCCCAGTACCAGAAATATAATTGAGAGGAAGGAGATCCCTCTGATATTTGTATAGAGGTTCCTTTGAGTGTGTCACAAGTGCCAATTGCATGGGCTGGGGTATAAACTGTACTCCAGGACTTTATAGATTTTTTTGTAACAGGTGCCCAGCTGGTACTAATTGTTTGTGTTGAAAGCCTTTTGGTTTCTTCACATAATGCACAAAATTTCAGAGCTATCAGGGAAGTCATATCAGTGAAGCTGATTAATTAGACAGATTCAAAAAATTATCAGCATTTAAGAATAATTTTTCCCACCTGGTTTGTTTCACGCATTTACATTCTCCATCAGCTACCTTTGATATTACACAGATAAAGTATAGAGAGAGATTTTTGGAAAAACTTACTATATGACAAATGTTTTCACTCACTATGTAACTTACAGCTGCTTTTCACTACCATCACTCTCCCCTTTGTATTCTCATCCTTTCTAAAATGATAAAAATGTAACTTTATTTTTTGTTCTACTTCTCTCCCCTCTCCCTTCTTCCTTAATTCTATGTGATATCCTGAATTCTTTATGGGATTTTTCTCTTGAATCTTGTTTATCCTTTATTTTAAATAAATCCATGCATTACATATAAATCCAAATGTTCAGCCATTTGTTGTCTCTTTTTCACATTTTCTCTCTCATTGTCCCCCTTTATCATCCTCTAAAATGTGTCCAGAACCAGTAGAATAATTTATAACACTCATGTCTCTTTTTCATTCCCTTGAATGTTTGTGTAATTTTGAGTTGGCAGTATTGTGCAAGTTTAAAACTTTAAGCTATTCAGTGGAATCTCATATACTAGAGGATAATTATGATTCATTAATTGGATAGTGAAATAGTAAAACATTGTGTTATGTGTCCAGTTTATGTTAATTTTTGGTTGGAATTTATTTGACTCTGGTCTTGTAAAAGTGAGGGAAATTTAATGAAAGTAAAATCCAACACTGAAGCAAATACTAAGTGAAAAATATGCTGTATGTCACATATGTGAACTTGCTCTATGTATTTGGTTTACTTATGACCAATTCTGATAATTTCCGTAGATTTCATATGCTTAAAATGAAAATTAGTTTTGTTGAAGTCTTTGCAGTTATTTGTGTTTCCCTTGGATTTGTAAATCATGATACAGAAAGTAGTAGAGAAATTGTGTTACTATGCAAGTAAAAAATTATGGGCTTGTAGAGTATTATTTCACTTCTCCTTCCCAGCTTGAAAGTAGTTTTTTTCTTCAGTTCTTAGTTGAGATTTTTCCCCACTGAAAGAAAACAGAACTATTTGTAAAAGGGGTTTTCTCCTATTTATAATGCTACTTTAGCTATTCCTAGCACTAAAAAAATTAGGATTGCAGTTGGCCACAACTGATTTTGCAGGTTAAATAGATAACAGCTGGTTTTATTTTCGGTTTTTATTTAATTGCTTAAAAGGTTGATGGGGAAAAAACAAAACAAACTAACAAAGATGTAGAACTGTGAAAAAAATTAGTTATACAGGAAAATTTTAAGTGTTCCTGAGGACTTAGCTTTGAACAGGTGTCCCTGTTTTCTTGGTCTCAGACTCCAGTTTGCTCTCCAAAAGCTCATTAAGCACTTAGTATTTAGAGTATTTGTTTTTCAGAGTAGCATTCTTTCCTAGCACAATATTTTGGCATGATTATTGATGAAGTGCTGACACTTACTTACACAATAGTTAAAAATTGAGGACTTTGAAATGTCTTGAATATTTATTGGATAAAAACATTGATCCTTGTACATTTTTATTTAAGTACATCTATTTGGTAAAATGTATGTGAGAACTTAAGGGGTGCCCTGCAGCCTCAAACAGTCCATCCAGCCCAGTGTTCAGTCTCAGGCAATGGTGATGAAGAGGTTATTTAGTGAGACCACACTAGCTAGAGTCCCACCAATTCTTGCAGTCTATTCTCCTAAAATTCCTTCAGTATCCACAGTCACTGGATTAGGGGTGTTAGAGGGTACATCTGTGCCAGGTCTGTATAAAACTTTATAATTCTAGGTTTTGCTGTTCTCTTGAACAGAAGGAGTGGTGATTTTCCTCAACTATCAGTGCAGATCCTAGGTAATAATTTTCTTCTTAAACATGTTTGAAATCATTGGAGAAATGTACTCGGATGTGTATCCCGTTTTGCTGGGTTTCCCCCCCAACGTTCAACCATGCAGATGGCGTGTTTGTTATATGCTATATCTATGTTACCATCTTTTGAAAAATAATTTAAAAAAATTATCCTTGTGGGTCCCTTCCAACTTGGCCAGTTCAACAAGGCCAAGTGC
>NW_010301815.1:0-1088 GCF_000700745.2 Antrostomus carolinensis
TGAAAATGTGTTTATGCTGCTATGTTACAAAAGGGCAATTCCAGCCAATAAGATAAAAGAACTAATATAATCAAATAAGATGATATATATTTGTGTATTCAAGTGTTTTTCACCGTCACTGAAAAACATAAAAGAGGCTGATTATCAGTTCTTAAAGGTAATGTGCTGGCTGATCCATTTGTTCAAGAGTTGGTACATCTGTGCCCTGCTGTTTTGCAAGCCAGGAATCACTGACTCTACCTTATTCAAACAAGAGAGGCTCACAATTCAGGGATTTAGGACTATAAATACTGTTCTTACTACAGTGAGTAAGAAAAGCAAATGGGCAACTTTGACTAGGAAGAAAATCAGACAGCATTTTGAATTGCAGAATGTAATGAGACTCATTATAGATTCATTGAAAACTAATTGTACCTGACATGCACTTAAAGTACTCATGTAGCTGAAGTTGTTCAAAGATAAAGCCATGAATACATTTCACCTAGATATCTTCAAAGCTTCTTGTACTTCACACTACAAAAGGATACTCTTCATCTCCTTTTGTAATGATAGTGGTTTTCTTTTAAACATGAAGTAATCACAAGCTAAGGTAGGAGGAATCACAGGAAGCTATTCAGATATCTTCTATACAGAACTGGATTAAATGTAATTAGCACACTCTTGGCAGACATAAGACCAGAATTTTGGAGAAAGAAGAACTTAACTTGCCTGGTTGCCACAATGAGGGTAGGTGAGCTCTTCACTAATTAGAAACTAGTAATATTTCCCACATATAAAAAGTGATAAGCTCTATAATAAGTACATACTCATTTCCAGAGTTACTTTTAACAAAATTGGCAAATAAAAGAACTTATATTAATGTCATTTATACATAATTGATAGAATAATGTTAATATGGGATTTCATAAGTTTATATCATGTCAGTAACTTCAAATTAGATGTTATCTGGAGACAGAGGTGATAAGCTCTTATTCTTTGATTATGTTCTCTATATTCTGATAGCTCACAAACATTACATTTAAAATACACTGCACCATTATTGTCAGAGACATGGACAGTGGGATTGAGTGCACCCTCAGCAAGTTTGC
>NW_010301815.1:1248-1804 GCF_000700745.2 Antrostomus carolinensis
TGGCTGGTGAGTGTCTTGAGACCAGCTCTGAAGAGAAGGACTTTGGAGTGGTGGTGAATGAGAAGCTCAACATGAGCCAGCAATGTGTGCTTGCAACCCAGAAGGCCAACCATATCTTGGGTGGCATCAAGAGAAGTGTAGTCAGTAGGTCGAGGGAGGCAATTCTCTCCCCCTACTCTGCTCTGGTGAGGCCCCACCTGCAGTACTGTGTCCAGTTCTGGAGCCCCCAACAGAAGAAAGACATGGACCTGTTAGAACGAGTCCAGAGGAGGCCACGAGGATGATCCGAGGGCTGGAGCACCTCTCCTATGATGACAGGCTGAGAGAGTTGGGGCTTTTCAGCCTGGAAAAGAGAAGGCTCCGAGAATATCTTATAGCAGCTTTCCAGTACCTGAAGGGGCCTACAATAAAGCTGGGGAGGGACTTTTTACAAGGGCAATTAGTGATAGAACAAGGGGTAAGGACTTTAAACTGGAAGAGGGTAGGTTTAGATTAGCTATTAGGAAGAAATTGTTTACTGTGAGGGTGGTGAGACACTGGAACAGGTTGCCCAGGG
>NW_010301815.1:1841-12362 GCF_000700745.2 Antrostomus carolinensis
AGGCTTTGAGCAACCTGGTCTAGTGGAAGGTGGCCCTGCTGATGGCAGGGGGGTTGGAACTAAATGATCTTTAAGGTCCCTTCCAACCCCAACCATTCTATGATTCTATGATTCTAAAAGAACAGTGTTTTCTACTCCAGTGCTGAAGCAGTTAATTCACAGTGCCCAGAAAAAAAAAAAAATACAAACCATAAATCCTTCTCCAGACATCCTGTCTTTCTTTTTGTCCTTTGCAAAGATGTATACCACATTTTCCTGTCAAGTGTGAAGGTGGTAATGAACTCTGAAGTTAGAGCTGCTAAGTCTTCTATATGAAGGAACTTCCACAGGTTTTCTGTACATGGCTGTACATCAGAACATAGCTACAGCTTGTGAAGTGGACTCATCTCAGACCTTCTAGGACCTTTCAAAGCTATGTATAGGCAGGGCAGATCTTGAAGACCTGATAAGGTACGCTTACAACAGAAGAAATAGCTCAGCTTCAAAGTCAAGTCAAATACTGACTATCATCCCATGTAGTGCACATTTGCAAGAGATGTAGTAGTGAGAAACACATCATCTCCACTTGAGAGGAAGAAATAACATTCTTCCCAAGCCTTGGTGGAAAACAAGACCTCCAGAAGCACTCTATAAGCTTTAGTCGTTCAGAAGGAAATGAAGGAAACTATGAGACCTCCAGCACTAGTAACTAAAACCTAACCTCAAGTAATCACAGCTCATGTGTTTGTGGAATTGTTTGTTGGCTCCACATTGTTTTTCCCTCTGCTACAGTTCTTCCTTCTTTGCTGGGAAGAAAATGGGACAGAGAAGTAAAATAAGATTCAGCTTGCAAATTAGGCCAATCAGATGTGTATTTCCACTTGAGGATAAACAGAATAGCTCTCCAGACTCCACATGTACCAGCTCACTCTCCATTGATTATATGGGAGCTCAGATACCAAGCTCCAGTGCATGCCCAAACGTTAACATTTTAATTTATGTATTTTAATGTGAACTGAATCCCACCTGGACTGTGTCAATAGGAGGCAGAAATAGAAATGTTATCTTTTCTGTCTCCTCTCCCCCCTTTAATTTTCCTGACAGCCTCACACAGTGTGATACTGTATGAACAGTAAAAAATAGACCTTTTAGATTCAGAAGAAGTGTGCAAAACTATGTTGTGAAATGAACTGGGAATCAAGAAACAGCCTCACCATGGTTGCCAGGAAATATTTATGAAGTGACAAAATCCCTATCCCTGATAGTATAACTAGAGCTCTGGAAATTTCAATTGAAGCATGTGCAGCTACTGTTAATTTTGCATGTGCTAAAAATTTTTTTGATTGAGACTACAGTGTCACAATGGGACATACATTTAAAATGTATGCAAGTAAAATACATCTGTGTTTTGGCATATTCTTATCTAGCAATGGTTTATAAAGACAGAACCTATAACAGCAATATCTCAGAAAAATATTTGATTACCTTTATCATATAGAATTTATTAGAAATAACAACTGATACAAAATTCATCATTTATGGTGATTATATTTTCTCTGGGAAAAATTAGTTTGCCAAAGAATGACTGACTGAAGTGTTCTTTCTGTCTTTCTATTGTGTTTAATATCTAAAGTGTAATAATTTTTAGCCTCTTACACTAATAAGAAAAAGCACTCTGGTCACTCCTCACAATCTGCCTCAATAACAAGGTACAAAAAAGCACAGATCCAAGAAACCATTTAAAAGAGGTAAAACACACCGGAGTTTGCATATTTTTCAGCTGAGTTGCGGAACCATCTCTAACAGTTATTTTTCCTTTGTACTAACTCCTAGGGAGTATATGCTAGGGTTGAAAGGTGATCAAGGTTTGGTTCATGCAAAAGTCATAACACTTCATAATGTTAAGTCTGGAAAAAGAAAAAAGAAGAAAGAGTTGCATGAAAACCCTGAGAGAACTGTGCTCTGTGTTCCTCTTATGTGCAATCCTTTAACTAAAGTTTCACCTGTGGCTTTTTCTGCGTGGTGAATTAGAAATAAAAAGTCATTCTGACATGTTACACAGTACTTTTAACACTTTTCAGGATCACAGCTGCTTGTGGCCTTGAGTCAGGAGTGTATTTAAAGGCCAGTTAGGGTGTTGCTACACAACAGCTGAACTTGGTGTTGGGGGCTGTCCATAAAAATAAGGCTTTGACCTTCTTGATTATGATGAAGGAAAAGCACCCCTCACCACAGCTACTCTCAGGAGACTCATTTTATGCCATGATCCACATCTAACAGGCAAAACAGTCTCCAGTACTTTGGGTGCTGGAGATATTCCATCTGATCAGTCAGCTAATAAATTTACATCATGTGATTTATACATACTTAGTTACATCCCAATGTCCAGGCATCATTGTTCACATGAAGCCAGCCCTTCACATCTTCTTCACTCAGGGCATTTATGAGATGGTAATAACTTCCTGTACTGGGCAGAGTTTGATTTAAACCTGCTGACATTGAGGAGAGAGACTGAACTCTGGACCTAGTATCACTGCAGACTTCATGCAGAGGTTTACCTCCAGCTGCCAGCTGCTCTGTGCTGTTGATGTTACTTCTAGAGAAAGGAAATTATTTCTCATTTGGTTTCAGTGCAACTCTGAAACAAGTATTGGTTTCAAGTGAGTTACTCCAGAAAAAATAAGGGTTGACTAGGACCCTTTTTTTTCTACTATTCATTTTCCAACCAGCCAGCCCCCACCTTTCTGTGTTTTAAAAATATGTTCTAGCTATGATTAAAGGTTTCTTTGTTTTGCCTTTCAATTATGTCTCTGCAAGACCGTAAATGCTTTTATATGAGAATTGTAAAGCACTGAGCATGCATCTGTTTTTAAGCTTGGGAACTATTACAGTCATTAGCTGCTACTGTAATTTGCCCTTTTTATACTAATACTGTCTCAGCTTGAAGGGCATATTGCATATATATTGTTTCTTTGTGCTTCCATGTGTCATTTACCCAGAGTGGCACAGCAGGTTTACTAAATTAAGGATTAGCCAGAGAATGGCCAGGATACTTCTCTCATCTCTATTTTCTGTGAATTTTCACAGATACAAATGAAATCCTTAAGTTCACAGAATGTATAAAGCTTACTAAATAAAATAATTATTTAACAGATAAAAGTTGAAGCTATATATCCATATATAATGTATATAATATATTGTTTCTCTTTTTTTGCTCTTTTCTGCTTTTTAGTAGGATGAGCCTTGTTAATTGCAAATCCAGCTCCCATAAGTAGATAAAGCAGTGACTGACCTTTTCCTATGGGTTGATTATAAAGTTCCAAGTATAACTGTTTATGTATATGTAAACCCTGTTTCTGAAACAAAGGTGGCCCAGAACAGCACGTTGGCAGTCCTCACAGAATTGCCCTTGCTCAGTGGTACTCAGACCACCAAATCTGTTCTGTGTCAAGAATAGATTTGATGCAGAGAAAAGCTTAATTTTTTCCTTTCTCCTTTCAGCACACCCTTCTAGTCAGGACATGGTTGAACAGAGTGAGGCCTTCTCTGAGGAAAAGAAAAAATATATATGCAGCACAATTGAAGAAAAGATTTTCATTAGACCACATGTAACTGCATCAGACCATCACTTCTAAGATAATACTGCAGTTGTGTTCTTATTCTCATAAGGTGAAAAATATTTATTCAGCACGTCCCAGGAGCACAAGCGATACTGATCCAGGACCAGCAGAGGTGTCTCCCCTCCCCTGGCTTTGGTGAAGCTCCACCCCCTGGAGATCACCCATCCTGCTGCCCCAGAAGTCAGTCTGTCTGACTCTCTGTCAGTCATGTGGTTGGCTTGCCCCCTCCCCTTCCTGTCCTTGGAGGCTGGTGTTCTGTAAAGTGCCTTCCCCCTACCTGAGCATAGGTTGTCCTGTGATTGGCTGGCATTGACACCTAGCAGTAAGACCATTACAGAGTGCAGGCTTGTGTCAGGTGTGTTTCCTTACCCTTAGGCTGATGACCTTGTACAAAGTTTCAAAATTCTCCATCCGACTGACTGAGGAGGGAGAAGAGAGAAGTGTGCCCTGGTCTGTTTCCTTTTCTGTCCCGTCCTGCAGCAGTCAAAAAAGGAACAGGTGCAGGAGGGTCAGTGCTGTTTGAGGAAAAAAGGAAAAAAGACTGAAGAAACCTGATCAGAAACCAGTACCCCCCATATCCTATTAATAAAGTTCCTCAGTGTGTAAGTTAAATTGATTGTCCCGAGTTTCATTTCTTACATATCTGTGGTAGCAGTCTTTCAGTAAACATGTCTACGCCACCACTTCAGTTAAAAGCCATTTACTATGCCCCTGGTGGGGTGGGAAGCTTTGGCAATGGAAATCCCCTTTCTGAAGCCACTAAAAGGTGAATTGCTGATCTGAACAGAAGCCAAGTTGTAACCTCACTTGCAAACCAAGATGCTTGCAGGTTATAGAAGACAGCAAGAAAGAGCTTTGAAAGAAATAAGGACTGCAGCCAAAGAAAAGATTGAATTAAAATTCTCAGTAAATATTGATATTTTTGTTGTATTCAGAACCATTGAAACTATTTGTTTAAATATTTTTATGCTTTTAAAATAATATAAAGAATAAATATTTTTATTCTTTTTTTTACATTCTACTGGTTATATAAAAATGTGATTTTTTACCAGGTTAAAAATTATCAGTGAATATTTTTTTTCTGTGTCAAAAGGTAGGAAAATAAGACTTCTTTAAAGTGATTTTGTCCTGGAACATTTATGATTAAACCTATACCTAATTATGAAATTATGGTCCCACTGAAATTAGTTACGAGGGCCCCTAGTTCTTCAGATCAGTCCAGATTATTCTTTACCATCATACTGTTGTCTTGAGAACAAGTTTCTAGGATATTAAACTGTTTGAACTTCAACGTGACATTTTGGGTGCTATGCAGTTTAACCTTAAGTGTTTTTTCCCTTCTTGGAATTTGTGTTCTTAAGAAAGGATGTTGTCTGCCTGATTTTTGCACAGCTCAGTTTTCCCTTCAACATCCTGACTGTCTCATAACAGTGATTTGTGGAACTGAACTTATTAACTATCTGGCATTGATCACTGGGCTGCTAATCTCAGGAAGGAGTCAGCCGCTGCTACCAATTGTAAATGCTGAATAGGGAACCTGGATCAAGAATATTATGACAACTCACAGAAAGAGTATTTAGAATATTAATTAAAAGATTTTTTTTTCCATTACTCAACAGATTTATTTCTGTCTGTCTTATCAATGACAAGTGTCTGTTGTCCTTTCTCATGAACTTTTTCCAGTTTGTCACAGATAAAAAAGGATTATGTAAGGGGAATAATGGAGAATAAGAAAGTGGAAAGGTATACCACAATGCTCAGCAGAATTCAATAAAACAGAGATAGAGAGAATCTGGATCAGATTAGAATCTATAAGTAAAATGATTGCATGGAAGGAAGTGAACTATGACATACATTTGTAATTCTGGTGTAATTCTGAGCCAGGAAAGTAGGGAGTTTACAATCCTACTACGTTGCCAAAATACTGAGGAGCAACACCAGAAGCCTGGGAGACTTTTCAGAAGAAAATTTCAGAATTGCAAAAGTTAACTGTAATTTTTTTCTCAGCAGATACTGAAGTGCCTATCATGTAATTGACAATAGAAACCCAGGAATCTTTTAGGGTGGGGAAAATTGAAAAAAAAATGTATATATTAATATGAATGGAGAATGAATGTGAACACCTGTGTGCAAAATACCAAGAAGGCATAAAAATGGTCTATGCTGCTAACACCTGCAGTAACAGATCATCAAGATCCTAGCACTCATCCACCTGCAATTTCTCAGAATGACCAGATCTGAAACAAAGACATTGGGTAAATCCTGATGACTCACAGAAGTGTGAAAGCATAAAGAGATTAATCATACCTGAAGGTGAGATGCATCCAAAACCAGCACGCTCCACAGTTGACTCTTACTGTTAATTAAGACCCCAGGTAATGTGTGGGAGAGGCTTAAAAACTTATGCCCCTTAACCTCCATGTCACTGTGAGTAACTCTGGACATGCTGCCTGGGTACAGGTGTCCTAGTGGCTGGCTGCTCAGCAGGCTGCTTGCATGCGTTCTGCTGCTGCTGGGGGTACCAGCACCTGAGCGTGAGAGACCAAAAACTTGTATGGGTGAGGAAGTTTTACAAAATTGCTGAGGTGGAGTCAACAGACTACCTGACTATAGAAAGGGCAAGTCTTCCAGGGGCAGTGGGCCGTTGACAGCAGGGAGGAACGGGGCTTTTCCAGAAGTTGCGGATTGGGTATCTACCATTTCTGTTCTTGTATCACAGATGTCTGTAGAAGTGTAGTACTCCTCCATTTGACCATAAAGCATACCTATCAGAGAAATATTAGCTATACTAATTATGAATACGGTGCAAATTTTATAAAATAAGGATTTACCTCCTTTCAGTCACTCTGATCCTTAATGAAAAGGTAAGCAGTGTGTTGCAAATTACCTGCAGGGGATAAAAGGACCATGCAGATGAGGAAAATGAAGTAACCATGGAGTAAAGAATTGGTGTCATGATCAGACTGGATCATTACTCTTCTTGATTTCCTGGTTCCAGCCTTTCTTAGTCCCATCTTTTTGTACAGGCACAGAATGAGAAAGGCCGTGTAGGACACTCCAATTTCTTCCTGGTCCAAAGACTGCCTTGGCAATCTAGCCCAATGCATATGGCACAGAGAGTACAAAAGAAAGAAACAAGAAAGACAGAAGAGCCCTCAAGAGCAGAATGAAGAAAGAAAGGGTCTAAGGGAGAATGGAAACCAGTGGTGCAAGTGAGCATGAAATGGGTATAGTCATCCCCCTGAAATGGGGATGCAAAAATGGGATAAGAGAGAAAATAAACTGATGAAGAAAATAAACTCATAGAAGGATAAGCTTATGTGAGAGGTCACAAGAGGAATTCATAGTGTATCACACAACATGCCGAATAGCAAGGTGAGAAGGAGGCAGGCTGAAGAAGAGACAAGCATTGCATAGGCAGCAAGTCCTTTCTATCAGACATCATTTCTGAGCTATTTTTTATCTCCTCAGTGGGATGCAGAAAGGGGGAAAAAGATGCTTCAATCCTGGCTGGGGCTCCTGGGTGCCATCATCATAATAAGACTTAATAATATTAATAATAGTCATTATAGTTGTTTTTCCATCAAATACTAGGCTTGCTGGGCTTTGGGAAAGCCTGAAAATTCCTAATGAAAATGCAAGCTCTGTGTGCTTTATTTGATTGAAAACTGACATCCTCTATAGGTTCTCATTGTTCCTAAATTACTATGGAAGAAGGAAGAGGAAAAAGGCTAACTTCTCTGTATGAACAGGAGTGAAAGTTTAACAGGATTCAGGTGGTTTTGTAAGTATTCACTATGCTACTGGTGCAGCATGTGTCCCTGCAGAGTGGTCACTGCTGACTGACCTGCAGCTGTTTTAACAGCCATTTTCTTTTTCCTAAAAGAAATCAGCACACTATTCACACAGCCTGGCACACTGCAAATTCAGACTGTTTAAGTGTGTTTCACCATGAATAAACAGTGATTTGTACTTGGAAAAGGGAATTTAGTAATTGCAATGGGCATGCCTGAGTGTCCCCTGAGAGATAAACAAATGGTTCATGTGACATAAGCTGTCTATGATGAGTACCAGAGTAAGAAATAGCATTTTTTTTATCTCTTTCACCATAAATATCAAAACAGATCCTGATGTCTTTAGAATAATGAAGTTCAGCAAAAACAGACTAAGTTCCATGCAATGAAATAGTACTACTTACAAACACTTTGGAGTAAATCAGTGTTCTTTCCAAAACATCTGTATCAATGAAAGGCTCTTGTCACCAAAAAGTTACAAAAAGCCCCTAAAAATATTCCCATGAGAAGTGGACTTTACAGCTTGTACAAAAGGAAAGAGGTCATGACTTTGCCAGACTCAGGAATCTCAAAACTGTCTTTCTTAGACCATGTAAAAAGGCTGAGGTTTGTAGCTTCGGCAAGGACATGTTTTTTTTCCTCAAGGAGGCCAACTTTCCTTCTGCCCCTGCAGCTGACTAGCTCTGTGACTTAGGGGAGCTCACTGAACTTGTTGAGACTACAGTCAGCCTCACTGCAAAATGAAGGCTCTTAGAGCACTGACTTCCTTCTGAGGAAGTTCTGAGGCTTAATTGGTTAAAGTCTGTAAATAAGTCTCAGCTTGACAGAGAAAAGGTTTGTTTATTAATTATGTTCTATGTTTGTCAACTAGTGATTTGTGTATTTGATTGGGGACAATGTCAAGTCTCTAATAGAAATGTGGAAAGGGTAGAGAAAATATGATCTACCACTCAGATGGCATTCCAAGACACTTATTTTTACATCCAGATGTACTTGACTGAAGCTATGAGAGTGACACACAGTTGCCCAGCTTCATGCTACAATAAGGCTTCCAACAAAAAGAAGTCAGCCTTGTACTTCTCCTCCAGAGAGTTAAGATAAATGTGGAGTGTCCTGGAGAACTCCACAAGCAGAAGGGTGACTGAGGAAAGCACAATGACCCGCAGACAGCTTCTGGAAGGAGAGATGTCCAGACACTTCTCTGAAGTAAAGAAACATTTAGAAGTTTCAATAAACTAAAATACACTCTAAGTCAATACATACCTATAATGCTCATAGGATACACATCTTGGTTTCTACTTGAATTGCTTTTTCCACCTGAATACCATAGGCACCATTCAACACTGCTTTACAATTGGGAACCGTTATATACATAAATAAATTTTCTACATATCAAGATAGATCCAGCACACACCTGCTTTGCACAGGTAGGTAGAAATGGCTGTTAGGGGTAAGCCAGAGCAGAACAGTTCTCTCTCAGAAAATATCTCTGCATGAAAAGGACAAAAGCTTACACAGTCAGTAAGAGAAATATAAAATTGCACTTTCTATTATAAATGTGCAGTTTGCTAACATATCACGCACAGCTGGAGCTGTGGTTGCATAGTCATCAGCAATCCGTCAGTGGGCCTGTCTCCAGTGGTTAGTATTTTTGTCAAATCTCAGACCACAACCGTGGGAATTATTAGGAAGCATCTGCCGTAATCTCAATGTGTTCAATGATGCCTTCTGAAATGTTCACTCCAACCTCTGTCAGTCCTCCTACTCTACTTCTTAAGCATCATCTGAACCTGCTGAGAAATCATTTAGGGAATTGTTAGGCTGTGTTCTTGTTTGAATAAAAAAATAATAAATTAAACTACCTGGAAAAAAAGGCCATATATAAGATGAAGAATGTCATAAAGTAAGTGGTACATAATAGATCAGCTTTTAAAGTCCAATTTCCAATATTCAGCAGTGCCATTAGCTGTAGCAGGTATTAAAATTACAGAGTGCTTCTGCACATAGAACTTACCTCCAACCTTTTTGGTGTTGCATAATTTTCTTTTTATTTATGTTTTTTCTCCACTACTCCTTTTATTCCTTTGCTTTTAGGATAAGTGTGTCTATACCTCATTAAATGTTCCAGACTTTCACAGTTCTCAAGACTGGTTTATACATTGTTTTATATATGAATGAAGTCTGTTCTTTCTTTCTGAGGTTTTTGAACTGTGCAAATTTGAAACACATCTTATGTTCCTGACTCTAGCACAAGAGTAGGCATAACTTCTTTAAACAAAACCAAAATGTTCATGAGCCAGCCACTAAGGTTATCAGCAAAGACATGCCTTTGACCAGCATTGTCTCCTGTCCTTTCAGCAGCACTGAAATGTGCAGTGAAGACTAAGTCTGAAATATAATTACCAAAGCAGGTGAAGTATTTTCTTTTCTTTTCTTTTTTTTTTCTTTTCTTTTTTTTCTTTTCTTTTCTTTTCTTTTCTTTTCTTTTCTTTTCTTTTCTTTTCTTTTCTTTTCTTTTCTTTTCTTTTCTTTTCTTTTCTTTTCTTTTCTTTCTTCTCTTTTCTTTTCCTTTTCTTTTCTTTTCTTTTCTTTTCTTTTCTTTTCTTTTCTTTTCTTTTCTTTTCTTTTCTTTTCTTTTCTTTTCTTTTCTTTTCTTTTCTTTTCTTTTCTTTTCTTTTCTTTTCTTTTCTTTTCTTTTCTTTTCTTTTCTTTTCTTTTCTTTTCTTTTCTTTTCTTTTCTTTTCTTTTCTTTTTTCTTTTCTTTTCTTTTCTTTTTTCCTTTCCTTTCCTTTCCTTTCCTTTCCTTTCCTTTCCTTTCCTTTCCTTTCCTTTCCTTTTTCCCAGTGAATAGGAAATTCAATAAAGAAAATTTTGTCATGAAACAATTTGTGAATTCTGCTCATATTCACCACATGAGATTTTCCTGTAGAGCGAAAATATGTAGAAAGAAACAGTTTTGTACTTTTTCATACCCTGCATGTGTGTACTGCATCTGACACAACCAGAAATCCTGACAGGCACCTTTCTGCTATGAAGGGATCACCTCCTCTGAGCAGAAAGTCTTGAAAGCCCTCTCTATGGCTGCTAGGAAGATTTGCACTTTGCTGAGCCTTTAGGCTCTCAGCTGA
>NW_010301815.1:12400-45204 GCF_000700745.2 Antrostomus carolinensis
ACTTGCAAACAAGGAAGAACCAGTGGAGTATGTGAAGTTTTGGGACAGCCTTGGCTGCAGTTACCATGAGGTGGTGGAGTTCAGGACCCTGAGAGAAGGGAACAAGGCAAACAGTAGGATCACAGCCCTGGACTTCAGGCCAGCACACTATGGCTAGTTCATGAATCTGCTTGAAGGGATTCCATAGGATACTGTCTTGGAGAGAAGAGGGGCCCAAGAGGATGGGTTGATTTTCAAGGATCCCTTCTTCCAAACTCAAGATACCATGAGGTGGTGGAGTTCAGGACCCTGAGAGAAGGGAACAAGGCAAACAGTAGGATCACAGCCCTGGACTTCAGGCCAGCACACTATGGCTAGTTCATGAATCTGCTTGAAGGGATTCCATAGGATACTGTCTTGGAGAGAAGAGGGGCCCAAGAGGATGGGTTGATTTTCAAGGATCCCTTCTTCCAAACTCAAGAATGGTTCATTCTCTAAATGCAAAAAATCCTGCTACAGTAGTAGAAGGGTCTGCAAAAAAAGCATGCAAGATGTGAAAGCAGGAACAGATGACCCAGGAAGAAATATAGAGTCACTGTCTAAGTGGGCTGTGATGGGGTTAAGAAAGCCAAAGATGATCTAGAGCTGAATCTGGTATGGACTGGGAAAGAAACCAGAAAGGTGTCTACAGCAGCAGAAGAAATGCTGGGGTTAAAGTGAGCCTGCTGCTGAATGGGGCATTGGACCTAGTGACAGAGGACATTAAAATGAATGAGGTATTCAATGCTTTCTTCACCTCAGTCTTCAGTGTTAAGAACTGCCTTCAGGAATCCCAAATTCCTGAGACCACTGGAAAAGTTTGGAGCAAGGAAAATTTACCCCTGGGACAAGCTAGGGAGCATTTAAACAGGCTGGACATACACAAGGCCATTAAGGGACTGGAACATCTCTCATACATGGAGAAGCTGAGAGAACTAGGATGTTCAGCCCAGACAAGAGAAACCTCAGGGGGATCTTCTGCATGTATATAAATATATGACTGAGGGGAGTAAAGAAAACAGAGCTGGACTCTTCTCATTGGTGCCTAGGAAAATGACAGGATAGAATGGGCACAAACTAAAATACATAAGATTATTTTTAAACATTAAAACTGTTCTTTTTTACTATGAGGGTGGTTGAAGACTGGGACAGGTAGCCCAGAGACTCTGTGAAGTCTCCATTGCTGGAGATTTTCAAAACTCAATTAGACAGTAGTGGAGATGGTCTAGAAAACTCTTGGACTAGAGGTGCCTTCACACGTCAGCAATTCTGTGTTGTGGTTCTATGATTCTCTAATCAGGGAAAAGCTTTTTTAGGTCTCATGAAGAGAAAATAACTGGGCTGACAGGTAAAGAAAAGAGATGCTGCAGAAAATCACCAATATTTTTTTAAAAAATATATTCTCTCTGTGCTTGAATTGCATTCAATTGAACTAAGGCATTAAAGAGTTGTCAAAAGAAAATATTAATTAGTAGTTCATTGCAGGAAAACATCAAGAACAAACTTACACATATCTATCCAACAGTCTGCTAATCTATGTTCATTAACCATCAAAACAACATTTAATGAGTTTGCTTTTATCTAGACCTCTGAATGTCACCTTGAGAGAAAAGGATTGTTTTGCTTGGTTTATTTGTTGACTGTTTGGAATGAGAAAATACAAGAAATTTCTCAAGACATGCTGAGCAAGAGATTTGAACCCCTGTGTAGCACATATGAGAGTCTCAGATTCAAGTTTTAGACTATATCACAAAAGAATACTTCAATGAATCAAACCAAGCTCTGTGCTGTGTGCTGTATGTTTTATAGCAAATAATATCCTTATCCTAAAATTTGACCAGACGTGATACACTCCAGTTCCTGACTAGAATTCCTGTGATTTCAGTAGGACTGTGAGCCAATGTAAGCAATCAGATTGAAGGATAGTCTCAGTAATCACCCAGGTGTCAGTAGTTGTCCAAGTGTCCCCTGACTCAGAATTACCCAGGAGGTCCCAGTCCCACAGCTACAAAAGTGGGTAGCCAGTTGAAAACCTGGCTATAAATAATTAAGGGGTACCTCTTGCTTGTCCAATATTGTAATGGACAAGCAATGGACAAGCTCACCAGAAGAGGTAAAATGTCAGCAGAAGAGGAAGAGAAAAAAAGCACTTGATCAACAAGATGACGGACAAGGAAAGCCAGAGTCAGGGCTAAATGAAGTATGTTTTGCCTTCTTTTTTGGTTCTGTTTTGGTTTGCATTTTTAGAGGTATGCTAATCTCATTATTTCTTGTAAAGACAACATTAATGAATACAGCATTGGCAGGCAGCCCATAGCTTGGAATGGAGACTTGGCACTGGGAAGCAGATTGGGTTAGGGCCGCTTCAATTTTTGTGCCTTTCTTACTGACAAATCTTCTTTCTACAAGGCTTCCACTTCTTTCTCTGCATGCTTTAGTGGATAAACAAGGAAACGGAGTGTAGGCAGTGTTCTCTGCCTGAAGTCTGAGTAATCTTAGAGGGCTCTAGAGAGAATTTAAATATTTGGTGACTTCCAATATGTCTATATGTCTTAATGAATTGGCACTAGGCAACAAGCTTAAGCACTAAATGCATGGTCAGCAACATTGTATAATTTTGAGGGCATTCTCAAATTCCATTTTGGTGTCATTCAATTAGCCTTTTCTAAAATGAAAGTTGGAAGTCATTTGGGAAGAGACATGTTCCGGGCCCTGCTAGTAATCAGTTGTATGGATGAGATCACATAAAGTTTTATTTATTCAGCATTCTAGCATCTCTAGAGCTCTCACATCCACCTTGTTGTCTATACACCATGCCTGAGAATACTCTATACCTTCTTGATTAATTAGGCCATTAAAATTCTGTTTTTAGTGATTACAGAGAAGTCTCTTTACTATCTGGGACGAATTAACCTGATGATAATAATTCAAAGTGGGAATAACTCAAAAATGGTTGCACTCCAAATCTAGTGGAATGATGAGGGAAGCTCTCCTATTTTAAGTCTTTTTCCATATCCCAGGAGTCCTAGAAGCAATTTTTACTGCTCTGTTGTAATGCTTCATGCAAGTGGTAGCTCACCTGACCCCATCCTTGAGAGACTGATTCGTGGGCTAGAGACAGTATCAAGGTTATCTGGCATGAATATGACCAACAGGCACAACTGTGGCAAGACCATCAAGACCATCAGTTGCATGCAGCTATGAACAGCATAGTGTCATGCTGACTACTAAAATCCTGCATGCATGTATAGGGTACTTTGTCCATTTTGCACAGACTGTGTGTGTAGTCATGTATCATGTATGCAGTAATAAAAAGGAAGATGCCATGCATAATATGCTAGAGAGGCCACCTGGCAACTAGACATAAAGATCAGTAGGATGGGCATAAACCAAGAATCACTCCAAACAATGTACAGTATGGACACATCCACTCTGAACTGGGGGAAAGGGAGGGGAACTTCACAATGCGCTGATGATGAGCTCTGTGTGAGCTGGCTGTAATGCTAAGGAATACTCTCATATTAACATTAAACAGTGTTTGTAGAGCCACTGAGGAAGACAGCCTCTGGGGTCCTGTTATTTCTAAGAAGGCCTTAAGATTTCCCTTCTTTTCAATAGTTTATTTGCCTATGGGGACAAAGATAGCTTTTTTTTTTGCCTTTGACAGACATGACTTTTGCTGTTTGTGTTACTGGAGGATGTTAGCTCATGCTTTTCCTGAGTCTATGAACTCTTTTAGAATAAAGTTAGTCCTTAGGATGGTAAACCCCAAATTATATTCCAGTAAAGTGATGGAAATTAGAGGGTGAAAATAGTAGCTAACACCTTCAAGAAAGAGAGATGAGAAGACATTGGAAAGGCAGCATGCTGACAGACCATAGAGTGGCTAGTGTATGCTGGGCACCCAGGAGAGTGTCAGGGAGAAGGTTGACAGCGCTCTCCACCCATAAGCAAAACTCATATCTGGAGTGTTTTCAGTATTATGTAGGGTAGGAAGAAACTATTTAGAGTGGAAGGAAGTGGTAAAATTACTGGAAAGAGGGTCTGTAAATGGCAAGCAGTTCTGGATATCCAGGTTGTCAGTCATGACAACAGTTGTCAGTCATGGTACCTTAACAACACAGAGCCTGAAAATTGCCACAACCTTTCCTTCTTGGGTCCTTGGTGACATTCTTGTCATTGCTCAGGAAGAGGATGCCAGTCTGGCCCAGGAGGAATATGCCAAGCATCATGGAGGTATAATGCACATGAATCACCAGCAGTGATTCTTGAACCCAAGATGATGGAGTGGTATCTCCTGTGATCCATGTTATCAGAGGCAAATTCAGCAGACCCATCTGATGGAAATGTGTATCCACCAAATGACCTAGTACAATTGGGTATGACTTTTTCCATATGGAACAGCTTGAGAAGGACTTAATAAAGCAGCAGGTAATGGTCACTTTTGGACCATGAGGAGGGTCAAGGGACAAGTGAGCTGGTTCTCAAAAAACAGTGACAGTTCATTGCATTGAGCATAGATAAGAGCTTATGCATCTTAAACTTAACAGCCTGTTGGTAGCCCAAATATGGATTTATGTCCCTCTGACCTTTGTTTGCATTTAACTGACACTTAAAATGAGAAGTTCTCCAGGATGATATTTTTCTTTGTAACTCCAGTTTATAATGTGTTTGCTTTAATGATGTGTTAATCATAAATGAAGCATCAGGACCTTGATATGCAGATGTTACAAAATAACTCTAATTACTCTGATGAAATATTATAGTTATTTGAGTTAAACTAAACACTTCATGCTTGTTTTAGTAAACTTCATGCAATTTGTAGGATTTCTCAAATCTCCTTATGTAAACTGATTATTCAAATAAAAAAGCAGCAGGGAATTACACAATATAATGACCTTCATCCAGTCAATGAGTATAATTATTTGTTAGAAATTAGTGTTGGTTTCAGTTATTCTGTGGCTCTGCTCTTTGGCCTTCCACATCAAATAAGAAAGGTTCAATATGTTGAAAAGTATGGACAATTTTGAAACCAACATACGAGTCTAGTGCATGAGAGGACATACTTTAAATACAAATATAGATTTTAAGTACAGCTAAGCCTAGGTGTGTGCATATGTTCAAACAGAAACACAGGCACACAACACATAAACATGCACTTTCAGTGCATGAGTTAGCACTCTTGCAGTCCTTTTTTTTTAAGGATGTTGTGTGTGTAAGCTGTCTGTGTCCAACTATTTGAGACCTTCAGTTAATAACCCACAGCCTTCTATCCCTGAACCCATCTAAGTTTGATAGGTGGAGTCAAATTAATAATTCTGGCATGCTTTCTGCATTAACCTGCACTAAGAAAATTCTCAAATAGACAGATATGTGACTTTTATTTTTCTTGTATCATGAAATAGTGGCTGAGATTTGCAATAAAAGGGAGCACCTCTCCTCTTGAATAAAGTAAAAAAAATATTACGTGAAAAAAGACAATTTCCTCCACATTAAGCTCCCTTTTCTGATTGGGAAACACAGGAAACATTGACCAGAGGCTCAGAGAAAGTGTTCTGAAAGGTCTCCCCATTTATACAATGTTGAGTTACCATATTTTCCCTGTCTCAGTCCTAGAGTCCTAGAAGTTTCAATGGGGAAGGGTTCACACAGTTAGTAACAGAAATCAAACAAGGTGAGACTTCAGGAATAATGGATAAGTTAAAAAAAGCAGCATGGCTGGAAAAAAAGTTGTAGTTTTGGCCAGTAAGGGATTGGCAGAATTATATTTGTGGTGTCAGAAGACGGGAAGCCAGAGTGGAGGGCAGAAGGAAGTTGGAAAAGAATTTATATTTTCAAGGGCAAGTATGAGCCAAGTGGATAGAAGATGAGATCCTTTATGAAGACAGCATAGAAGATCTTCTAAAGTCATTTTCACATTGTTGAAATTGTTTTTTTTTTCACAGTTTTATCAAAATAAGCAAATATAATTGAATAGGACTAATTGCATGTTACTGTAAACAATATGCTTTAATTAACTGTAGTTCTACCCATCACAACATCTGCAAAGCCACTGAAGTTTGGGAACACTTGCTGCTTAAAATTCTACATTGTCTGCTAAATTAATGAAATCAAGATGTTTTAGAAATTCTTGCAGCTATTAGAGAAATTTAATTATTGAAAAATATTAACAAAACAGAGAGAGTGTGCTGTATGAGCACTGGAGCACCAGGGGAATTAAATGGTTTTGCTGAGTATACATAACATATCACTTTGCTGCTTCAGAAATGCTTCAGAACCATCACTGAAATGACTGATTTTTCAATGAACAATGGAATTGAACAGATCTACTGGGTCCTCTAGTTATGTCCCTTGCTGGTATAGGTAAACATAGCAAGTAATATTTTCACATGTATAACAAGTTCTCACTTAAGATCAGTTAGATTTCCACTGCAGGAAAGATATTTCAGAACATCTGTCCTCTAAGTCTTAGAAGGTGTAAACTATCTGTCAATATAACTGTATTTGTACTTACTTAGCTTCTATTTTCTTCAGACCACTATTAATTAACATAAAATAGTCTTTTCCCTCTCTTGTGTTTAACCAATGAAGTTTTAGAAATTTGCTCACTCAACTAATTAAAACTTAAAGGCTCTCAGTTCCTACAAATTGTTGAGCAGTCTTCTTTGAGTCTCATATGAATGTCAAAACTTACACCTTGACCAGAAATCTACTGCCAGATTGACACAGAAATACTTTCTTTCCTCTGTCCCACATCACAGCAGGAGTTCGGTGGCAAATTCAGTCACCTGATCTACATTCTGATCCACTGCTACCTCCAAGTCTTTCAGTATCTTTGTATTTTCTAACTAGTAACTTCTAAGTTTTCATCATTAATTCCTTGATGGAGGTGTTTTCATGTTACAGTATGAAATTTAATCGTATTTCTCTAATGACTGTTTTTAAGGCATCTAATTCTTCCTGACTGTGCTGTATCTTTAACAAATGTTATTAGTATACTTCTATTCTTTAATAGTTACTTTAATTAAAGTATTAAAGAAAAAAATCTTCAAAATTGTACTAAAACTTCCTTCCAGCACAGTAGTTCCCATTTCAGTGCAATATAAGTATCTTTCCTTTAGCCTGTTTCTTGCTTTGCTACTCATGCAACAATCCTCATGTTCTCTAGTTTCACCAACAATTTCCTTTATCCTTGTATTAGATGTGTACTGACTGAATAGTTTAGATCTGCTGTATTTCTCTTCTCCAAGAAATAGGAACTGCTCAAACAGGGAGATATCAGAGTACCCAGATATTATGTGGCACTGCTGCTTTCTAACTCATCTGTTTCCACACCTTTTTTTATTTTTCCCATGGGTCAATGAAAGCTGGTACACAGTTGATGTAAAAACCTTGGATCTTTGGGACAGGAGCAACTGCTAGGAGACATACGAAACTTCCCTGTGATAAGGCATCTCTGAACTTTCAAACTTTTACACAGATTGAATTTAGTCTACTAATACTATACATTAGAAAATAGATCCAAACCAACACTCAGTTTTGAACACATTGATACTGGAGATATCTGAGTTCCACACTGAATCCACATGTAGCTATGGATTTTCTGAATAGCTTATTTTATACTGGAGTGAGCCAGAAACTGTGATATAAATAACAACACATCTATGGTTGCTTAAAAACTGAATGCATTTGGGTGTTTTTTTGGCCTGATGACTGTCTGCATGACATAAAGTCATTATAAATTTCTAACTCATGAACACTAGGCTAATATACATCATATAACTTGCGCTTTTAAGTATTTTACTTAACTTTCACATTCTTCATCATTAATGGTGTGAGAAGAATAAAAGCTGTATAAACTGTAAAGCTGTTTTAAGGTATATCATTTTATTGTGATATGGGATTTTTCAAAGGAATCAGGGAAGCAAGGTCCAGTGAATCACAGTGAGATTTAGGTAGCTAGTCTAACATATCTTCTGTGAAAATCCCATCTTTAACAAAATCATTGAAGTTAAGAAGTCTTTGTGACAGATCAGTGGGGAGAGCTACACCACATATCCTTGGGGCTCACTGCTCCACAGAGAGTCTGTGACTTCATTATTTCCCTGTCCTTATGGGGACAATCAGCTCCTGTTTATTAAAGATACAGACTACGCAGAGCTCTGGTTGATCTCAGAGAGATTATTTTCTTTAAAAACCTTGGTACACTGATTCCAGGCTTTTAAGGACTTGACATAAAAAGATCTAGTTTAAATTGGATCTAAAAAATATCTACTATGCTTTCATTGTATCATTGCAGGATGTACCAATTAGCAATAATGGACAATCATATTCTGAAATTCTTAAATAATTTGTTTTACGTAGTATATATCTATAACTCTACTGTCTTACTCACACATTTAAAGAGCCTGTTGTCTGTGAGTCTGCAATAATAAATTAACTTAATAAAAAAGGTAATAACTAGCTGTCCTGTTTATGATGTGATTATCAGGAAGGACATATTTTGTATAAATAGCATTGCTGGGAAAATTTCTGGACTAACAGAAAATGTCTCATAATTTAATTTTCATTTCATAATTTAATTCCTCCCCACGCACCATCCTTAAAACTACCATAGATAATTTTGTATGTTATACAATACTTTCTTTCTAAAAAATATTAAAGAATCACATTACTTGTTTTACTTGTTTTTGGAGGAAAATATAAAAGTACTAAAAATTTAATTTCCCAACTATATTTTTCAACTTTTTCACATGTTTTGTCAATGTGTTCTTCCCTATGTTATTTTAGTATATTCAGGCTATTTATAGATAAACTGAGTAAGTGACTTTTAAAATAGTAACAGAAAAACACACTAACTATATGCTAAATTGTACAATAGAAAGTTCACACTTACACTTGAGAAAAAAAGATAAACAAAATTTTGCCAAATGACATAGGACAATGTAGAAAATGTTTTCTACATTGCATAAACAATTTATTATTGAAGTTAATGCTTGCATTAGCAGATTAAAAAGGAATATACATATTTGGTAATACAGGTTTTATGATGAACTTCATAGATTAAATAAAACCAAAGATTCACCTTCAGAAATAATGTATATTCGTTTTCCCTTGATAAAGCTGCTGAGAAACTGAAAAGTTATAGACCAGTAAGTAAAATATTTGGCTAGTAAGGACAGAATAAAAATCCAAAGTAGGAGTCAAGAAATGAGAGTTAAAGTAGTTCTGGTCTGAAAGTAATTTTAGATCTGTTTTTGATATGGATTTACTGACTCCAGTGACAAAATAAAGGGCAGCCTCACAGAATAAGAGCAGCTGTGCTGAAGCGAATGAGGCTTGAATCCTTCATGCACATCATCAAATAATTGCTTGCTAAATTCTCATCTGTGACTTTTAGACAATCTCCCTGCTCTTGATGAGTTGCACCAGTTGTCACTGGGGATATAGTTTAAAGTAAATCTAAGTGCAGAATACTGTCTACAGACTAGTTTGGATGACATTGCTTTTATTAGTCATGATGATATCTGAGGAAGACAAGTCTCAGTTTCAATCATAGATCTGGTATCCAGATGTCTGGACAGGCAGGGTTGTTTCTGTAACCTGATTTGCTCCCAATATATATGAAACCTCATTAAGCCAATTAAATAGTTTCTTTTTCAGAAAGAATTGTATTTAAAACACTGCACCACTATAAACTGTTCTTTATAAATTATATGATATTTTATTCAAGGTTCAATATCTTCAATATTCTCTCACTGTTTTTTTCATAAATTATGGCATAACTGAAGCAAATTTACTGAATTAGCATAAATGTTATAAACTTGGTTTCTGTTTTGTCTTTCTTTGGAAGGTGGCAGGTGTAAGGTAAAGCCAGAGGGAGCCTACATTAGAATTTTAGTTCAAATCAACTGTGAGTGCTTTTGAATTTCTTCTGGTCATCCCCATTTTCTGCACTTTGGTTCCCTTCACAGAGTTTTGGAGTGCATGATTTGGTTTGTTTTCAGATGAACCCACAAATTCATGAGATGAAATTATTCTTTTCTGATGAAACCGAACTGGAACCAACTGTTAATGGAACACAGGTTAAGAATGACACAAGTCAAGGTCGCGGGACCAGACTGGAGCCAAGCTCGGGAGATTTTCCCACAGAAATCGTGTGTGGTATGTTCACTGCATCCTCAGCACCGACAGTTTCACATTTAAGACCTTCTCCTTTTGAGTCATGTTACTTTCTAATGTGGATATAACCTGGATATGGAAGGTATTGTAGTTCATGTTCTGGGTGGTTACAGACCTGCTTACAGTACAAAAGTATACACTGAGGTAACCAGCTGTAACAAATTTTCCTATAGCAGTTCAATGTATCATAAATGGAAAGGACACCCCAAAGGATATTATTTGGGGTTTTTTGTTGGGTTAGGTTTTTTTGTTTATAATTGATTGTGTTCTCAGAATCTCAAAAAATACTTTTTTCTACCTCTCTCTCTGAAAAATGTTTCCTTTTTTCATCTGCTGAAATCTTCTGATAAATAGAGTACACAATGCATTTCTTTATATTTCCTACTTCTTTGTACCAGTGTCATCAATATATGGTTCTGTTAGCTGATCTTTACTTCCTTTTCTGTGTCTAAGATTAAAATTTACAAAATATTTTGAGATCTGCAAGACTGGTATCGATTCTAAGAGACTAGGCTCAGAATTCCCTTTTAGACATAATTTATTCTAGTCTAAGGATAACAGTCATTTGGAAAAATTGCAGGTTAAGCTGCTTCAGATTTCTTTTTTTTTTTTCATAAAACAAGAATCAGTGTACTCCAATTGCCCTCTTTTCTGTAAATTTGAGTGATGCTGAATATATGAGATTGTTAATATGTAATACACAGGATTAATGATAACTTGTCGTGTAAGATTAGGGTTGGTATAGGTGTGTGACAAGTTTGTGGCTCTTCTGAGGCAAGAACTTTATTCAAAGGAAAGAGTTCTCACTATAAAACACTAAAAAGCTAGAACAGGGCAGACAGAATACCAGGACTGCCTGCAGTAAAGGCACAGGATGGAAAGGTGCACCACTCCATAATTTACTCAAAAATGGTCAGTGAACTCCAAACCAAAAATCTTATTCCAGGCTTTCAGACTATCTCCTTTCCTATTGAGTTATCTAAATTAAGGTAACACTCAGTAAAGGAGAAAGAAATAAAAGATAAGGAGTGGATATGGGTTTTAACTATCCCTATTAGCCTGAATTCTTATAGCTTGTTTAGGATTGTGAAAGGTGAATGCAATATTTGGTTTAATGTGATGAGATCTGCAGAAGCAGATCAGTAATAAAAATAGATGTGTCATGGTTTAGCCCCAACCGACAGCTAGGATCACACAGCCACTCACTCACTCCTTTTTCCCCCAGGAAGGGATAGGGAGGAGAAAATATAATGAAAGACTCACTCACCAATTACTGTCATGGGTAAAACAGACTCAACTTAGGGAAAAACAAAAAACAAAACCAAAACCAAAAAAAACCACCTTTACAAATCAAATCAGAGTAGGACAATGAGAAATCAAACCAAATCTTAAAACACATCCCCCCATGTCTTCCTTTGTCCCAGGCTCAACTTTGCACCCAATTTCTCTACCTCCTCCCCTCCAGAGGTGCAGCAGGATGGGGAATTGGGGTTGCGGTCAATTCATCACACATTGTTGCTCCCTTCCTGCCACTCTCCCCCGCTCCATCATTCGGTGCCTCCCACAGGAGACAGTCCTCCACAAACTTCTCCAATGTGAGTCCTTCCCACAGCCTTCAGATTTTCATTAACTGTTCCAGTGTGGTTTCCTCCCATGGGGTGCAGTCCTTCAGGAACAGAATGCTCCAGCACAGGCTTCCCACGGAGTCACGAACTTCTTTGGGAACAGTCACTTGCTGTGGCGTGGCATCATCCACAGGCTACAGGTAAATCTCTGCTCTGGTACAGCTCCTCCCCCTTCTTCACTGACCTTGTGTCTGCATAGTTGTTTCTCTCACATCCCACTCCTCTCTCTGATGCATGTTGTTGTGTTGTCCAGCAACTTTTTCACTTTCTTAAATATGTTATCACAGAGGTGATACCACCATCACTGATGGGCTCAGCCTTGGCAGGAGTCAAGTCCAGCTTGGAGCTGGGGAAGCTTCTGTCAGCTTCTCACAGAAGCCACCCCTGTAGCCCCTCTCCTGCTACCAAAACTCTGACATACAAACCCAACACAAGCTGTTATGTAAAATGTAGAGATGGAGGAAAGAAATAGGGAGCATGGCACCAAAAATCTCACACTGTGTTACTACAGTAGAAAAATTGTTTATTCTCCACATCCACTATATAATCACTGAAAAATTGGAATACTAGTAAGTATCTACAATCCTGTGATTTGCAGAGGATTAGTGTAGCACTACTTTTGTGACAGGTGGATCTTTAGAGAAAAGAACAACCCATCCTCAAAATGCATCCTAAAGCTTCAAATACTGGAGAAAGTTTTCTCCTAATAGTTAAAAGCAAAGGAGCAAAACAATTATCATTCAGGAGGAAATAAGTGTTGACACAGGTATCCTTTCAGTGAAAGACCACACTACAGCCAGTGTTCTGACTGATGTTTGCATAGATATAAATGAGCAAGCATTGCACTGACATGGGTATTGCCTGTAGTGTTTTCATAGCAGTATGGAGTTCTGTGTGGTCACAAAAAACTAAGTAAGAAATGGAGCTTCTGTGTAATCTACACTGAGATCCCTGCTATCATAGTTAGCTGCTTTTGGTAAGAATAAAGAAGTTTAAAGCTATAGATATAGGTGACAAAAGATAAGAGCCTATTAGCAAAACAGAATTTTGCAAATCTTAACTGCACTCAGAAATCATGAGGATAAATGTCCTGAAAACTGCAGATAGAGAAAGCAAATATTCAGAGTTTTACTCTGTTGGTCTCACTGTCAAAACATTATTAATTGCAAGAATTATTTAAAGTTTGTGAATATTTGCATTTATAAAGGCTTTGTTGAATAATTAGGGAAGTTAATATATGCTTGAGCAACTGCTTTTTGTGAATAACAGGCTCATTTAGACATTTTCACTATGTATATGATCTCTGATTATATTTCTTTTACATTCATCTAGAGAAAATAATCTCTACAATGTAATTTTCATCAAGAATTTAGCATAATGTTAATGTAATAAGTCTTCATCAATCACTATTTTTCTATGCTATCGTTGCCATTCTGCTCCCTGAAGTCTGGCATACATCTGGGAATAAAAACCTGAAAAAGCCAACATGAACGATCTGTTCCAAGTCTTTCTACTGAACAGCTGAAATTTGCTCAGCTACAAGGGAAAAGCAGAGATGTTCTTCAATGGATTAAGAGTTTTCAGTGAATGATATATTAAAGGCAATATTCTCAAGCACAAAAACACACCAAACAATGCTTCCTCTCTCCTCCTCTACCCACCCTCACCCTCCAAAAAAAACCAAACAAACCCAAATTAAAAAAAACTCAAACAAAAAAGCCAGGGCCAAATCTACATACTAAGTCTTCTAAAGAAAAATGTTAGTGTCATATTCCCATGTTTCTTTGAATGCTCACAGTAACTTCTCATCCTATTTTCAAATTGGAATAGCAGTGAATGATACTATAGTATCAGAACGTTTCTTAGGAGTCTATATTTCAGCATGTATTTTTAGTGTCACTCTAATTTTTGAGTTTTTCTGTCCCCTTTCTCCTACCAGGTGCCATTTGGGAATGTATGTAAGTTGCTCAAACATGGCTTGAAGTGTCTGTGTCTGTTGCTCTTCTGACTATTTGGTTGTTTTTTGTTGTTCTTGTTGGGGGTTTTTTTGTCTGTTTAACATTAGTAAAAAAACAAAAACAAAACAAAACAAACAAAAAAAACCCAGCTGAAATGACGGCAGTGAAAACTGTTCTACCTGCTGTGTTCCCTTAACACAACCTCGATATCCACACTGATCATGCATTAGAAATCCACCACAGCCTCTCATCTCAGAGACACATATGCAGATTTTTTACAAAACACAGACCTCTGAAACATCAAAATTCCTTATTTAGATCAGATGAGAGAAAGAGGTTATGAAATCTAGAACATTTCACAACAGGGCATCCACCTAGCAACCTGCTGTCTGCTGACTTTGGACTTCAGGGAAAGAAGGTTCACATCTTAATAGACAAGAAATGGTCCATAAACCAGAGATTGTTGAAGGATGGCCTGTAGTGCAACACTTTTTCTTGAGTTGATATAGTTAATTAAGATACTTAGCTAGCTAGACTTACCAGATTTACTAAAGGTTTACTAGGCCTACTCAGGCAGGGCAACATCCTGGCTATGGCCAGTAATAGAGCCATGGAGTGGAAATTTTTTTAGGGGGTGTAGGGGTGTTTGGTTACATTTTTTTAACAGCTGGTGAATTAACTTCTTTTCCATATTTCAGTATTGCCAGTCACACAGTGATCAACTCTTAGATTCTATTAAGCTGACATTGTAATAGTGCTGTATGTTAATATGGATTCTCATCTGAAGATGTCATTTTTCATCAGGAAATACTTTTCTATTTAACCATATTTTAAGACTCTCAGATATACTTCAAAATAGATTTCCTTGAAAAACTTAATTGAAAAGGGTTCCTTAGATTGTTTTGTAAAATACTGAAATGTTTTAAATTCAAAACTTAACTGTATCTCTTAATAATTTAACATTGCTTTTCATGAAATGTAAGGATTATGCATTGCTATTTTTACTGGTGAAATGGATGGCTAGTAAAATAACTGGAATATGATTTTACTAGTTTATTTTACTTCTAAAATCATGATGGGCAATTGATCTGTAGGTTTCTTTTCCCAAGTAGCAAGTGATAGAATGAGAAGAAATGGCCTCAGGTTGTGCCAGGGGAGGTTTAGATTGGATATTAAGAACAACCTCTGAACTGAAAGGGTTGTCAAGCACTGGAACAGGCTGCTCAGGGAAGTGATTGAGTCATCATCCCTAGAGATATTTAAAAGATGTGTAGATGTGGTGCTTAGGGACATAGTTTAATGGCGGACTTGGCAGTATTAGGTTTAAAGTTGGATTTAATAATTTTAACACTCTTTTACAACCTAAATGATTCTATGATTATTCCACTTGTATCTGAATGAAGTAGCTTGACACTAGCGAAACAGAGAAGACATAAGGAGACACTTCACCATGTGCTGCATTACTGAAATACTGGAAAAGTACCTAAAACAATAAATGCAATCATTATAAAATGAAAGGTGATGCAAAATTAAAATTTTGGTAATCCCAAAAGACATCCTGGGCACTCAGGTACATATGACTTTGGAAAGCCGTCTTGCAGGGAAGACAGAAATATTTTATATGGGTTCAGTTTAAAGTAGAAATTATTTTAAGAGTTGATTATTTCCTGCAGAACTGAAATTATGAGTTTTGATGGATTTAATCAAAACACAATCTCATCAAAATATAACCCTAATTTTTTCTCTTTTTTTTAGCTCAATATTCTTGGTGTCTATACCTATCAGCATGTATTCCAATTAGGTCTTGACTGAGTGGTTATAGCTAGTCTGTCTACTGACTCAGTCTTGATTCACTTACAGATAGAGAAAAAGGTGTCATCTCAGTCTAAAATAGAAACCTTTCCCCTGAGCTTAAACAAAACTGGACTCTTGGAGGGGTGTAGAAATGTTAGCTAATTAGTTTTTTATTGGATTTCATTTTTAAATGTCTTTACATGTCTGAATGCTATTTGAAATACAATGGGGGAAAAAAGGAAGTAAATAAGTAAGGAATTTCTTACTGTGGTGTTTCTAATTTGTATGCAACCAGGGTGAACTGCATATGTCACAGGAAAGCTTTCATATTATGGTACTGTGACGGTAATGCTGAGGATCTAAGTGTTGAATAGACATTTTGGGGAATTTAATCTGAACAAAACATCCAAAGTTTTTATGGGTTCCTCAAAGCAGTTTAAATCATACAATTTTAAAAATAAAAAAGCCAAAACAGCATGTTTTGGAGAGATACCAACAAATTCATACTGTCAAGAATTTATAGCTTTTCCTATACAGCCACAATTTCTTAATAGAAAATTTATAGTTCCATTTGTAATAACAGTCCTTTATTAGATGATAAAATGACACTTTCAGAGGGAGCTAGTGTCCTTCACTGGTCCTATAACCCGAACCTAAGTCTTGGAATTTGTATTTGGGCCAGCAGTGCATGATAGGAAAAGGGGCTACTGAAGGTAAATGCAAGTGGAAAATGAAAACATTTTTAGAAGGTCTTTGCGAAAAGTCTTTTTTTTTCTTAGTAGTAGTCAGAATTCAGTTATCCCATGGCCAAATTATTTAAAGGATAATTTCTTAACTAAAATGTTCACATATCTGACCTTTAAAAAATCTGGTAAGATATTTGGCCATTCTTAATTGGAAGGTAGAATGCTTACAATAGTTTTGTTTTGTTTTGTTTTTTTCCAGCAAAATGTCTGGACATATCCAAAAGATTGCATAAAAAAACCCGAGAAAGCTGAAGAAAGTAATTTGAGGAAGTCATGATGCCTTGAGCTAGAAAGCAACAAATTTGTCTGAAATCTGGAGAAAGTAGCGAAGGGCCTTACATCAAACCTGGCAGTAAAAAAATCCTTGTGAGATCTGAGGCAAGTGGAGAGAACTTTTGAACTTCTGCTTCCCTGTGGAAAGAGGAATAAGTTGTTTTAGTTGAGGACTAAGATACCTCAGTCAAGGGAATAACAGTACCTAGATCCTGCCATTAAGTACACAAGATAGAATCATAGAATCATGGGATGTTGTGAGTTGAAGTGACAAGAATCATCAAGTCCAACTCTTTCTCTATTATAGGACAATCCCAAGATTCAGGCCATGTGTCTGAGGTCATTGTCCAAATGCTTCTGGAATATTGTCAGGCTTGGTGCCCTGACTGCCTCCCTGGGGAGCCTGTTCCAGTGCTCCACCACCCTCTGGGTGAAGAGCCCTTTCCTACTGTCCAACCTAAACTTGGTCCTATCACTGGTCACCAGAGAGAAGAGATCAGCACCTATACCTCCTCTTCCCCTTGTGAGGAAGTTCTAGACCACGATGAGATCTCCTCTCAGTCTCCTCTTCTCCAGGCTGAACAAACCAAGACACTTCATCCTCTCCTCATATGGCTTCCCCTCTAAGCCCGTCATCAATTTAGTGTCCCTCCTCTGGACACTCTCCAGTAGCTTTGTACCCGTTTTATCCTGTGGTGCCCAAAGCTGCACACAGGACTCAAGGTGAGGCCGCACCAGTGCAGAGTGGAGCAGGATAATCACCCCCCTCAACAAGATGAATGTGATGTCATTATTGGCTCTTCTGCATAGATTACAGAAATAAAACACTGCTGGTATGAGGCCTTAGTATTTGGAAAGAAAAGATGGCTTTGGGTGCAGTGTTTATATACTGTACACTTACAATAAGATTTTAAAAGGTTAAATATTTCTATTTGAGCCTATAAATGGAGAACATGGAGAGAAAAGGGTGCTTTATGTACCTCAATACTATGTCTGGTATATTTGAAGGGCAATCCATAGACAAGATAGATATTTACTTTCAGTGACATATGCCACTTTACAAAATGGAAAACTCCCATCAAACAGAAAATACTAAAGTCTCTGAATGTGGCTAGAATATTGAACAATAGATACTACTATTAAACTCTGCAGAAACAAGATCATAAGAGCTTTAAAAACTAAGACAGCACTAACAATATAACACACTTTCATGCAAGAAGCTTAAACCTAAAGCTAAACATGGGAAAACTCAGTCTCAATCTCATGCTTCCTTGGAACCCTCAAGCTTGCAAGCAAGAGTAAGCAAAGATATACATCTTAAAAGGAGCAACATGGCTTGTTTCCCTGATGCATATTCTTTAGTTCAAACAATATCTCCCCTCAGGTAGTTCAGTGGGCAGCAATAAAGGCAGTCTGGTTCTATTGACTTTGTGACTCTTGCACAAACACTAATGTAGATTCAGGGCTAACTAAAAAGCAGTGAACTTGGACTACAGTCTTTTCCACGGGACATATTAGACTCATAGCTGGCTGCTTGTTTTCAGTTTGTCATAGGAATGCACCACATATGAAACTTGTATTCCCTTGGCAAATCTGATTTAAATGGGGAAAAGAATTCAGAATTTGTTATAGACAACAGATACGTGTGCTTGCAGACACAGAGAATAGGAAACTAGACTGAAAAAGAACAAATAAAAAACTGCTATAAAATTGTATCTTTAATGTAAGTTGGAGAATTCTCTTTGAGTGGTGTTATTCATGATGAAGTGAGTTTTTAGGTTGTGGGTTTTTTTTCTGATTCTTTAATGCAACTGTGAAAACAATTCCCAGAAGTGCTTTGTTTTTTCCTTCTTGTTGATCTTTTTCTGATACCACCTTTTCTTCCTCCTCCTTAAGTGAATAAAAGCTGTAACCCCTCTTATCAACCGTAGAAGCCTCATTTTGTAACCTCTGCAAATCTCCATCTGATTGCAATTGATGAACACAACTCTTCATTATCTTCCTCTTTGATCTCTGCTAAATAGATTACAAGTAACACTATGTGCTTTAACAGCTCTTTTCTCCACTCTATTCTTCCTCTGTAATGGTATACCAGCACTGCCCGCCTTATGCAGGAATTCCTATTGAACGTATATTATTATTTTTTTCAGTATTTAGAGATTTTATTTCCTACTTGTTTGTGCTCCAGCATTTTGGTAACCCAGGTTTTAGTAACTAAATCTACTCTACAGCTGGCATTTTAAGAGCAATACCACTGGAACTGTCTGCAGAGCAAATTTATGCCAAAACATGATATTTTCATTACAATGTCTTGTCTCAGTTTTGACCAGAGCTCCTGTCAGTGTTTTCCCTGAACACTCTCCCAGCTCATACAACACTGAGTAACAGACAGTAGATCTCCAGTGTCATGCTAAGTTTCGCAACCTATAAGTAGCAGGTATGGTTCACCAGGTTTTAGATGTTTTCATAGCAGAGGTTGCTATTACATGCACCACTTCTGGCTATGGGGAATAGACCTCAGCTGCAACTAAGTATATTTGATTATTTTATTTATTATTTTATTTTTTTCTCTGCATAGCCAAATTACTACTGTTTCTAGGGCTCTGTAGCACATTGACATGGATGTCATAAGTCCTGCGTAAGCCATGTCCAACACTTCCTTGGATGTGATCCAGCTGGCCCAAGGAAATAACTTTCAGTTTTCCCCACTTTCATTACTGCACCTTGACATAGAACCCTGTTAGTTGCCTTCCTAGCAAACTTTTTGTTACTATTACTTGGATTCCTGCAGCAAACAGTCATTCTCAGAATTATCTTGAGTTTCCTGTGCTAGTAAAGCATAATTTGGTCTTTGTTTGGGGTTTTTTTTGCCTCAAAAATGCATACAATACCTTACCTATAATGAAGCTTTTCCTTGTTTCCCAAGTCTTCCTTAGCTGTCACAGGAGGATCATTAGGAAAAGATCCTGCAGGTATAGAACTGCAGTGTCCTTATGTTCTTCTAAAGAGATGTAAGCAGAACAGTACAAGTTCACTGGACTGTTTTTTTTCTGATGGCTGACAGAAAATGTGCCACTGCTGATGCTAAGATCAAGATCGAAGTCTTAAGTCTGACTGCTGCAAAAATCCTCATTTATGGTTCCAACATCTTAACTGTGATTTACAACCTGTACTGAAGTGAGTATTCCTGAATGCATATTCATGAAATGTATTTATACCCTCTTCCTCCAAGTTCCTCAAGTAATGCCAAAAGCTTCTGTTTCTGTATGCATTTAGTTTGCCCCAGCTTTTTACGATGTTTTGAAGACAAATGCTAGGGAGATTTCACTGCTGTCTTCACAAATCGCAGCTACCAGCGTTTATCTCCTCTTTTTCTTCCCCCATTATTCTCCAAAACTCGGAAAGTGTACCCAGTTTCTGTCTTTCAGACATGGGTAGGCATGTTGGATGCATTCACTGTCAGAAGCCTCTCTGGTTCCAGTTCATGCTACCTGCTGGCAGGCTTGGAACAAGTTTAGTTCAGGAAACTCCATCCCTTTGTTTGCTTTCTGATGCAATTTTTCATTTGTGAACTAAATATAGATCCATTTCTGGCTAGAAATTTATAATGATTTAATGCTCTTCTCAAGTTATAACACTTTTAATTGCTCTAGGGAATACACCCAAATGAATTGAACTTTACTGAATCACTCCCTGATTTTGCAGTTCATTCAGCTGAAATTCAGAGGCCTGGCTTCTTGCTGCACTGCTGCACACAACAGGAACACAGCTTTAAGTTCACCATTTCTCTGCCAACTTCAGTTTTTTGTTTTCTTCTTGAAATAGCCATTTGACACATTCAGTCTTCAGTTTAAACTAATAGACTCAGCTTGTGCTCACCACAGAGTGGAGGAGGGGTATCATTTCTTTTCAGTTATCAGCAGAGAGGTTGATAACTGCTTTCAGTTATCAACACATTGCAGTTGTTAAGGAAACGACTCTGCATGCTATCTTGTTTGCTGTTTGAAAAAAGCATTATTTTCTTTTTATCTTAATATAGAATATTTTTTTTTTTTACATACGTCCTCAAAACTAGATGTAGGTGGTCTCATGCCTATTTCCATTTTCAGTATTTGGTATCTGAGATCCTTTAAAGAAGAAGTCTGTAAGCAGAATTTACAGTAGTGGTGTTTACTGCAGCTATAAAAAAAATTGCAAGTAGAGTCCATTGACTCAATTTTACTCCTCTGCTGGAAAATAAGTACTCAGCCTCTTCACTATGCTCCTCGTTTTATAACCCTTAAGGGAAATATATATTCCTTGTCTTCCCTTTTTATGTATAGAAAATTGTCTATTATATTGTACTAATAAGAAACACATCCAACTACCTACACCATTAAATGGTGTCCAGTAAGTCTTTCTGAGTAAGATGTGGTTTTGTTCATCACCAAAGAGGCATTTCAGTCACTGCCTGTTTCTGTCAATGTCTGGTCTTTAGGGGTCTGCATAGCCCTCACTTTACTTGTAGAGGCTGCTTATTCAGGTCACACCTCCCTATACCCTCACATTAACCTATGTACAGCCTAACACAGCACCTTCATTTTCCATCGCACACAATTCTGTTTAGTGTTACACATCCTTCCTCCTCACTTCCTACTACCACCCTCATCAGCACCAGCATCTACCTCTCCATGCGCTCCCCAGTGTGACTCCTGCCATGCAACAGCCAACAGGGAGCCCCCTTCTTCATGCTTTCCTTGTCCTGATGCTTCTAAATGCAGCTGAACTCTTTCTGAAGACATGTCTCCGACCAGTTGACTGGAATCCATATGTTGTTCAGACCTCAGTCACTGTGCTCATCACCTGGGGCCATTTTGCCGCATCTGGACAGTTCCTTTCCAAGTGTTGGCACATTTGCTTTGTGAATTCAAATGACATGACTGTCACTTTGACTCAGGAAAGTAACAATTCTTTCTGACAGACAGAGTCTAACAGCTTCTTTCTATCCATACCACACTCTCAATAAGTGAACTTTAACATCAGAAAAGTTTTCAGAAAAACAAGGAGTAGAATATTTTCAAGGCTATGAAAACACCAGACAGAAATATTTCCTGGTTGCTTTCTGATACGTTTATTTTATTTGCATGAAGTATTAATAGATGTTTATTTGTTTTTTAAAAACGTCATAGGTACATGTTTTTTCTTAGTGGTTAATTACATCTTTTTGTTTTACTTCATGGAGGAAGCCTTTATGTTACTGGAAATGGTACATTTCAAACCACAAAGCCAGAAATTCACCCTTTATTTGTCCATATCTTCTATAAAATTTGTGCACAAGTATTGTTACAGTCTCTAAATATAAACTGAAAAGCATCCTGGTTTTCATTAAATTATCACTTTCCAAATTTATAGCTATTTAACTTGTGGGTTTTTTCTTTTAAAATTTCTTCCTTGTCATAAGTTTGAGGTTTTTTGCAGTTTTACCAGACACAGAAAAAAAAAAGCAACAATCCTTAAAGGATTGACAGAACAATCTTGTATTTGTACAGAGTCCTAAGCAATAACTTCCACCATCTCTAACTGAAATACAGCACTGTAAAAATCTAGATTATAACCAAAGCTAAAATCCTGGCAGTCACAATATGCTTTCCCAGAACTCCTTAAACTCTAAGGAGAAAACAGACAACTTCTTAAAATGTTAATAGTTATCTTTGTTTTTTCCTCAATGTAGCAGTGGACAGACACTGTGACTTTGATAAAGTCATTTTATAACTTCTGTCACACAGATTTCAAGGTAGTCTGGCTCTGGAATAATTTTCATGGACTTCTCTCATCTGCTGTTCAAAATAATAATAATAAAAAAGCTGCTTGTATTTCTTTGGAGTGCAACATTCTTTTATCTCCTGAAAATATCTGAAACACTGAACAGGAAGGGGTGGAAAATAACTAATATGTTGAGCTGAGTGAAACTAAACCAATTGGAAAGTAATTTACGCTAAATTATTGGTTATATTGAACTTCAGTTTCTTTCATCTTTGTAAAAAAAGAATCAAAGTGCTTTATATCATTCTAAGGTACCTCTGGCATTGTGTAATTCATTATCATGCAATCATTCCGTTCATTTTAGCTGCCTCCTTTTCCTCCCCAGAACCCCAGGGGGCGGTTTATGTTTGGGGAGCAGTGAAGTGTAACATAACCATGTCAGTCCCTTACACATGGTGCACAAAGGAAGGGCTCACTAGCAGGGAGCACGTTGTTCTCCATTGTTCCTACTCATGTACACTGTGCTGCTGCGCTCAGGTGGTGGCTGTGGCCCAGTTCTGGAGCACAGCTGTATGCAGTGGTGTGCCAGGACCCCGAGGGTCCCTGCACCCAAAAGTCCTGCTGGGTTTCCTTTCACCAGGGGACAAAGACACCTGCTGCTAGCAGCTTCCTAATTCTGGATCCATTCTGCCTTGGACATGAGTGAAGTTTAATATCTGCTCTTGAATGTCTGATGACCTACAGAAAATGAGATAATGTTTTTCATTCTTTGGGTGTGAGATCCATATCATGTAATTTGTATTAGTCAATCACCTTTATAGCCTTAAGGGATTTTCCCATCACCTGAGATCTGAAATACATGAGGTTTGCTAGGAAAAGTCCTGCTGTTCTTGAAGCATTTGTTGTAAGGTCAAACACAATACTTTCCTCAAGACTACAGAAGATTGAGTGTTGCTTCTGCCTTTAAAGGCATTGAGTATTGGACAAGGTTTCTGAAAAGGTGGTGATACATTTCATAGGAGGGATTGTAGATTGTTTTTTTATTTTCCATTGTAATCACCAAGCAGCAATCTGACTGAAGAGTCTCAATTAGCAAATAAATTTATTTTGAATCTCAGGAAATAATGCACTGACTGTTGTTAACAAAGTGACTCCTCTTCCTGCCCTGGGGAGCTTCAAATATTATTTTTAAGCAAAAATTTCTTGCCATAGTGAATGTGTACAGTTTTGTGCATGGATGAGGAGAGTTGTTCTCTCCCACATGGAAGTCTTGATAGACAAGCTGTGTCCACCTGCTCTGAACACAGACAACCGACATAATTCATCACTAAACGGGACAGCAGAGCAGAGGATCAATCTGTGGGTTTTAGTTGCTTAAAGCATACATGGGCCTGTAGAGAGAAACATTTCTGCAGAATTAACTATATAGTTAATATTGGTGGCAATCAGCTACAACCTGTTTGCAGTGCTGATTTTAAGTGATGGTCCTCTGATTTATAACATGTGATTTAAATGAATTCCAGCAAAACAACTTTTAATTCAGTATCAGGTAGGAAGAAATCATCATTTCATCAATGAAACCATCTTATTCTTTCAAGCCAAATAATAAAATATTAAGCAAACATGACCTCCATGTACTTTGAACCATCCATGCATGCACTCTCTAGAAGATTACTCTTGGCAGTACGCTCTACTTTATAATTTTTCTTTTGTATTGTTAGTTTATATCCTTTGTGCAACCACTTTGCCATCGTATTTTGTAATATGTTATGTATGACTGGCCAATACTGTTAGATATCTAGTTTTTGCAGATAATGTTAGAATCTAGTTATGTCCCTATAAAGCTAAGTACATGGCAGACAGAGGAGAATTGCCACATTCACCTTGATCCTTATTAGGAAATTAAATTATTTTGAGGAGCAGCAAATGCTGAAAAATCTGAGATCATGACAGCTAGCAGTACTTTGAGTTGGAAGATCAATTCTTTGTTAAGTATTGCACAGTTGTTGAGCTAAAAGACTAAAAATATCAGTCTCTTTCAGTATTCTCCTTCTTAAAAGTCTTCCTTTTTTCAATAAATCTATGCTCCTCCTCAGTATTTGAAGATACAGTAGTTAAAATTGTTCCATCATAGATATGTGAGTGGGGACAGGAATTATCAAACCAATTTTACAAATGAATAACCTCAAACATGAAGTGTCTAAAATTCACTGCAACCAAAGCTGAGAAAATTACTTGGTTCTCATAATAACTAATTTAATGTCATACCCATTCAACCATATTGCTTCTTTGAGACACTACTGAATCAGAGCGCTTAAGGTGCCCCTGTAATTATACAGTCACAGGTTTTCATATGAAATGTTTTGTTTCATAATTATACAAAGGATGATGAGCCTGTTGTGAAATCCATTTTGTGTTTCTGTCAACTTTGTGTCATTGAAACAACATATTGTATTATGGGAATTTTAAGCAACAATGAATTTAAAGGGTTTTTTTTAGAGAATACAGTGCAGGTTGATATTTTTCCCATTTCAATATGTATGTATACAAATACCATATGTACATATGTTCTCACAGTTATTATTTTTAAAGGTATATTTTGAGAAACTAACAAGCACTTATCATAGCCAGTTTCAAGTCTAAAAACGTTAATATTATGCCGGCAAGAACAGAAAAAAAAAAATGCTTTACGAAGATAAAGATAACTTGCAAAAACACAGGACATTTCCATCTTTGTTTATTATTACTCCTTGCTAATTTTCCTGTGCAAGTAGCTAAAGACTAAGAGCCATAACAGAAAGAAAACAAAGAGAGCAAGAGGAGTAATGGAATGGACAGAGGGAGAAATAAATCGTTGGATTAACTGAATTAATAAGGAGAAGACTCAAGCTACAGGATTCCCATGATTAAAGATTTGATATAATGTAGAAAGTCAAGCATCCTAATTGGGTTCCCTTTACCTTCAGAAGGATTTTTACTAGGTCTCAAAATTTTACTTCTACATATAGCCACAAAATGAAATGAATAAGTGTGTATTACAGTATTTCAATACTGGATCAGGAGAAATTAGTAAAAACTATGAGATGAAAAAAGGTATTTGATCTGAATTTGGAAAATCCAAATTGTTTTTAAAAACTAAAAATTAACAGCAAAGATAAGCAAGAATGCTGTGTAGTTTTAGGATTGTCAGATACCCAGAAAAAAAGGACAGAAAGACTCTACTTTCACAATATTTCATCTGTGCAGTAGAACATTTTATTAGCTAAGTTTTATGGCCCTGTTTGCAATAATGAGCAGAAACAGCACAGTGTTCAGATTAGCAGGCATCAATGCTATTATAAATCATTTTAAAACAAGACAATTCTTCAAAGAAACACTGAACTTGTCAGTGGTCCACCTTTTAAATAACATTTTGTATTAATTTTAATGCCACAGGAAGAGCTCTTAGAAGCAGGTATTTCTGCATGAAGAGTCATATTTAAAATAATACATTCAGAATAAAATTCAGAGACAAAATCTATAGCCCTGTTATGTGAACAAACCAGACTGTAATGATCTCTTTTATACTAGAAGGAAATAGAAAAGAATTAGACAATTTTGTCTTTTTTTTTGTTTGTCTTGGCAACAGGGCATCCTGGCATATCATCAGGAAAAGAGATTCATACATGTGCAAGATTTTAAATAAAAAATGGGAACATATGTCTTGTGTATAGATTGAAAGCACTGCCGAAAGTTTCAAGAAACATCTGCATCAATACCTTTATCACTATGTGAAACTATTACTGTAGGATCCTGAAAAAGCATGACATTTATTTTAATCATGATTATTTGTACAGTTCCATTGATTTCACTGTAAACATTTATTAACAGACAATAAAAACTGGTACAATGAAGTCTCAAAAAGCCAGGGTCCACAAACCCAGTGAAAATCACACATTAAGACATGATATAGGACGACAGGAGACAGGTCCCAGAACCATAAAAATGCTGAAGGAAATAACATACTGAGTTTTCTTCCTGCCCTTTTGGATTCACTGAAAGGTAGTTCAAAGAAATTTTATGTGAAAGATCAAAACAGAATGTTACTTAAAGATTTCTTCTCCCCACAAAACACAAAGGTTAAAATTTATAAACATATTTAAAATGTCTTCCTTTGTGAGAACTGGTTCATTTTGGAAGCTAGGATTATTCCTTAGGAACTTTTTACCTGGAATCAGCTTGAAGAAATCAAAGAGAAAGAGAAATTTGTGCTTTTCAAGTCATTCATTGTCAGCATTAATCTTCTGGCTTTTTCAATGTGCTATGAAGTTTTCAGACACTTCTGAATCCTTCAACTAAAGCATCTGAGGGACTGGACCTGTCAAACCTATTCAATCACACAGCTGTCAACTGGACCTTGGGCACTGTTGTTCTTGGCTCTTGGATATTTATTTGCATGTGAAAGGACAGATTTGGCCTCTGTATATGCATGATTCCGCACGCTATAATTTATAGATGCATTTCATAACATTTACATTTGCAAACCAGATACCAGTATTGAGTAATATATATGACCTTGAGTACCAGTAACTTCATCACCTACCTGCTGGTTTCTACCACTTTTATTTTAGCCTGATAAATGTAACTATATATAGTTATGTTCACATTTTCAAAGGTCTCTTACTCCTGTTTCTATTTCTGGACTAAGAGGAGGTTTGATGGACTGTAAGACCTTTTCATGTGAGGAGCCAAGCTGAGCTCCTGTAGAATGTCAGCTCCTAGAACCAGCAGAGAAGCAAAAGGAAGGTTGATTAGTTGGAAATTACCTCTTTTAAGTAGTGGGAACCCATTTTGAAACTTCTTACCTGACTGGCCTATTTTGGCTGATGCTTATGTCCTCTGGTAGTAATGTCACTGTATCTATATACATGGATAGTGATTTGTTTCTCCACCTACTTAGCTTTCTGCTACTTTAATCCACTGCTTATATATGAGTATACCTTACAACATGTCCCCAGCAGATGTCAACTGATTGTAGCCAACAGTTACAATGAGTTAAACCTGTTGATCCTTCACCTTTGTTTACCTACTTAGCAGCATAGACTCCAAAATTCTGACAACCACAAATCCAAAAGATGAGCAAAGTACACAGATTTTATTCTAATTGCTGTGAAAAGGAAGACCTTTCAGTAATGCCACTATCAGGTAAATTTATATCACATTTTTACTGACGCAAATGATTACCTGTAGACCCTGATGGAGCAGAATTTGGTTGGACCTGGCAAGTTTCTCATCTCTCCCTTTATTCTAGTTGGGGATGGAAGTTGTGAATGTTTTTCCAATTTCTTATAGAGTGCACTGGACCTGACATAACAGAAATATATAGATTACTGATAACCTGAGAGGTTAGGATGCCTCCCTTCAGCAACAGATATAACTAACCTTCACGTGCAAGTAGGCATCACTCATTTGTGGCAATATTTTCAAAAATGTTCATAGTAACCACAGTGCTAATGCATCATAATTGTCCTTAATCATTTGTTGATTTTGAAAATCTTTGTTACTGCATTTCTTCACTTAGATCTCTGATGTTTTCTGCTGGCATATCTTGGTTCAGGTATTTGAAGGGTTAGTGGCTGAAGAAGTTTGTGTTCTGCCAAAGCTGCATGGGATGGTTGCCTGGTAACGATACCTTTGGTGTAAAAATTGTTGCGTCAGACATATGCCTGTTCCTACCTCTTTTTAGGGGACAGCAAAGAATTATAGAGAAGATATATTTTATTTAAGGAGCCTAGAAGATCTAGGAGAATTGTTACCTGAGAGATGAAGCTGATAAGGAAATGCTGTGAAACCAATATATCATTGGAGATTGCCTTCAGTAAACCACTGTAGAATTAAATTTACTTCCATTTTAACACTCTAGATAGCCGCCATGGGAAAATAGCCTGCTTCCAGCTGCTTGCAGGGAGTCCCACCCCAGCAAAGCAGCCAAGTACTTTGGAGAGCAGTTAAGCATAAGGTCCTCTGCATTTTGGCCTCAGGAGGCATTCCAATGTGTTTAAACTTCAACCAGCTAGACCATATGTTGCTGTCTGTAGCTGTAACACTCACCAGGCACTACACCAGTCTCCTCTCTCAAGGGGAGACACAACACCACACAGCAGCCTGAGAGCTTGGTGACAGGTTCTGCAGAACTCCCATAGCTCCCATGACCCATGCAGCTCCCTGTGGCAAGACAAAATTACTGTCTCTTATCAACAGTCCTCAAACCCACAAACTGATCAAAGCAGTATCAGTTGACCATATAAGACATTTAAGTCTCTGTCAGGGCTGGGTAGGACCTTCGTTATTGCCTCCTCATCTTCTCTGTTGTTCCACTATTTTTTAGTAGGTTTATTCCCGTGTCTATCCACTTGTTGAGGGTGGGAGGTGGGTGGGAAATTACATTCTTTAGTAACTAATAAAGGCTACACAATAAATAAGTGACAGAAATGCTCAGATAGACAGAAGGTTTATTTTGCCTGCCCGCTTAATTGCGTCATAGGCTGTCAAACTGCAGTCTGGAAAACAGTGAACATTTGTGAAGGGTCTGAGGGTCCTTGTTAAAGAAAAACCTTTACAGCATCCCCAGTCCTACTTAGTTTGATGATGGGCAGACCTCTGTTGGTCCCAAAGGTTAAAGGTTACTTCAGTTTGGAAAGAAATATACTGTATTACAAAACCACAGAATAGCTGAGATAGGAAGGGATCTCTGGAAATTGTCTAGTCCAACCCCATCATTCAGAACAGGGTCAGCTAGGGCAACTTGCTCAGCACTTTTTCCAGTCCTTATCTCAGAGAAACTCTAGTCCATAGCTTTAATTCTTTTCAAGTATCCCTTTTGTCCTTAGTAGCTCACTCTGACACCATAAAGCCAGATGTGGCAAGGTTGAAAGGAGGACATAATGAGGCAGAAGGTTGTGTAGTGCTTGTGTGCTCAACTCTAGCACAAGTTATTTTATTTTTTTTATTGCTAACTCAGTTTAACCCAGCTGTACTCATATATTATAATTGCATAACCTGAAGGGTAAAACGTGTACCTGTCTGGGGATAACTATATTCCATCCAGTGAAATGACTTGTGCAATCAGAGCCCAGAACCCATCATACCCTAGCACCTCTCACTCTCTTCTTGTCTGACTCCCTCCCCATGCCAAAATACTTCAGTTATATCAACGGAATCCTGAAAAAGAAAGAGCCTGGAATTATGCTAAAGTTATGACAGCAGACTTCCTGACATGGTCTGCTGTTTCCTTCTGAACTAGCTAACCATGGTTCTATCAGTCCGAACTGCAGATTTATGGCACCTGCATTATGTTTGCTTTTAGAGAGCTGGAGGCTTTATACATCAACAGTAGTAATTTATTTCTTCTGGAAACAACATCAGGTGTAGAACATCAGCTAGCTGAATTTATCAGAAGTGTGTAACTTCTGAACAATGCTGAAATTATTATAATCTCTCAAATTGCTTTCTTATTTGAACAAGACCTACACCTTTCTAGCTAAGAACAGATACTGAAACTCTTCATGGAGTTTCTCCCTAAACATCCACAAGTAAATAAGGATCTCCCAGTAAGCCAAAACAGAGAAACTCACTATCAGGCAGTGAACATATCTGACAGTGATCATCCTCTCTTTGTGCCTGAACACTAAGCAGTAATATTCGTGCTGCATGTCTCTGGAGCACACTGTCACAGCCAGTTCTTGTAAGAGAAAACTCTCTGGCACTTATCAGTGCTCGCTGCTGGAGGCAGGTCACTGGACTGGATGGGATGCTCTGAGTCACCAGGCTAGCATCCACCTTCTCATGAAACCCCCTTAAAAACAGTTTTCTGAATAAATAAGGCTAGTAACATTCCAAAACTCACTGAAGGCTTTTGAAATTTCACCTGTCGGCCTCAGAGTTTATCATTTTTAAGAAAATTAATTCAGCTTCCTCTGGGACAGTCTCCAAGGAGCACCAGCTGATGAGCTGCATTGGTAGGCTGCCCGTGGCTGTAACCACCAGCTGCATCAGCCACATGCTCTATCACAAGTAGGCAAACACTTACCGATGGGAAATCAACACCAGCTAATTACTATTTACATTTTCAATTACAGGTGAGTAGGAGTAAATTCCTCTAAGAGTTTCTCTCTTTAGTCTCTATACTGAGCCTAGTAGTTTACCATTAACATTTCTGAGCCGATCACATGTTTCCCTCACAGCTGTGCTCCCTGTGGTATGTGATGGAGGCGGTTTAAACAAAAACCACAGGAGAGGAATGCTGTAACCAGCCTGAAATAATACACAGTTGGCTGGAAGACCTGAGGCACTTGGCACTGCCTGGGCTGCAAAAGCAGACATAAATGCTAATGCAGCTAAGGTCCTCTTTGAGGCAGAATAGAGGGACACACCAGGAAAATGGCTATGGAAGATGGCCTCCTAAGAGACCCACTTGCAGATATTTGTTCAAGCCAGAGATGGAGGTTGCATGCACTCTTTATCCTCTCCCTGTTTTTTCACACAGACCTGTGGACTAAAGTTTCACCTGGCCTCAAATGCATAACCAAGTATTGGTATTTGGGCTCACCCCTAATGAACTTTTTCCTTCTTCTTTGACTGTGGTTCTTACTGACCTGATTGTACAACACCTGAGGGAAGAGGGAGACTTGATTCCTCCATCAGAAGACCCAGTAGAGAAGGCAGAGTTGGCTGTTTCAATGGAAAAACTATAGCTGTTGTTTTCCTTGCCACCAATCCTCTACTTTTCACTCCAGTCTTCCTGATTATTCACAGACAGCTTCTAGGCATCCTATATTGCTGAATAGTAGCAGAAATGTGTGGGAATAGGCAGAGGTGAATGTCCACGTTTAGATCTTCAACAAGAAAAGCAGAGGGTTTCCTTGGAGTAGTTGGGAGAAAAGAAGAAGCAAACTGATTGGAGAAGTAATTTACTAGTAATAAGAAGAAGGATCCAGAAGTGCTAAATCTCTATGTGTTCATAAAGGGAAAAAAAAAAAAAAAGAGACATGAAGAAGAAGATGGTTCAATTTCCTAATTCTCATGAGAAATTCAAATGGAAAATTCAACAGTTTATTATTTGTTTTGTTTATATGAATGCAAAAATCTTGCTTTTGCTTTATTTTTGCAGAACATAAACAACAGAAACCATGTCATGACCTGTCCGGAATCATCAACAAAATGAACTGTGTAGACAACAGTAGTGTGTGCTGAGCAAAAATATGTCGGTTTTTTCTAATTCAGAATATTTCAGTAAATATCTATGCATAAGATCTAAGGCAAGTTCCCACTCCATAATACTGTCTTTGTTCATGGAGAGTTCAGGAGAGTTTTATTTCAGAATTTCCTAGCTCTATCAGAACTACAATGTAAGAAACTTTGTGTTAAATGTAGTCAGTTGTCAGCACCATAAATTTATGTCTTTGGTGATTCTGTACCAGTAATACATAAGGAGAAACTTCTAAAGGACTGATGTTGTTGCTGGGAATTATGTCAATATTTTATCATTTCATGACAGCTGAATGTGTATTTTATATAAGATTTTTTATTTCTGAATCCTTGTTAAAAAAAAAAAAAACAACAAACAGAAATTAGAAACTTGTTTCCTGTTTAGAGGTTTACTTTTGCTCAGACAAATAGATAGGTAGATGTGCCATATATAAAGTTTATTTAAATGCATGTATGCATATATAAAATAGGCATTTTTTACTGCATATATAAACATTTTAATCAACATTTTGAATATATATTAATTGTCACTCACTTTTATTTGTGTTTCTTCAGTATTTTATCTTGCAATACTTATAGAAGAATCCGATCTTGCTTCAGTGACAGAGATCTTCATTTAGCGGAGCTAGTATTATTACTACTGACAAGCAAAAGCAGATGAGACCATGCTCTTCAATGAGGCAGTAGCACAGAATTACCACAGGGAAAGGTTATTACAGAATCATACCAGCACACGCAGTTTTTTGCATCACCTGGTTGGTGGGGGAGGAGTTTCTGGATTCATATACTCTTGGTGTATCCTATATTAAAACAATTTGCCCACAAAAACACACTCAACTCATATAATTACTTTCCCTCTCCATCAGAAACAGTAGCAAAAATGTAAGCATTAACTAAGACTATATTTTTCCTTGTTTCAGTTTTAGTTGGATAAACAAGCAAAGATTATAAACTGCTTTGTCAATAGGTGGAATTTTCCATCTAGCAAACCTGTACAGCAAAATCCAGCAAAGTTCTCCCAAAAGGAGTCTTGCACTGTAGAGCTGATAGCTAGATGAAATACTGGCTGGCATTTTCACAGGTTTTTTACAGGATAATAAAGATGAGATTCCATTTATCTCCTTTCATCTTCCCATTTGTGTTACTTCTTTTTAAGGCCAGGCTGACAGGCAAATGAGTTCTTAACCTTACTCTCTCCTTTTTCTTCCCCACCTCCTTTT
>NW_010301815.1:45226-49381 GCF_000700745.2 Antrostomus carolinensis
GGGCGTGGGGGGAGGGTTGTTACATTATGTCCAAGTATAAAACAGGAGAACTGAGCAATCCCAGTGGCTGCTTTGCTAGGTACTGGCAGACACCTGAAAGAGACAGACTCTAACTCAGGCTATCTATGAAAGTTAGACAAAAGAGTGGTTAGAAAACAAATTGTTTCCTTTCCTGAGCCTTGTGTGTGCGTGTGTGTCTTGAGGTGTAGACAGCTTGGAAACTGTAATGGTTTTCTTAAGTTTACACAGGAAATGTATTACAGAACCATGGACTGATTCAAGACTCAGTGCCCCACTCTTAGACTTTAATCACAAACCATCCTTCCCTTTCTAGTATCTTTCTTTTGAAAAAGATCTTTGGTGATCAGAACACAGGCACAGCCAACCAGGCACATTTCTGCTCCTCATGACAGACAAATGTTGTTAAAATATACACATATAGAATTTAAGTTTGCTTTTGCTCAAAGACTAGTATGACAAGAGATTGGGTTAGGCTTCTTTCCTCCAAAAGAGCCTCAGGCTAAACCCCAGGACTGAGGTACCACAGAGAGCTGTGAGACAGCAACAAAGAACAAATTCCAGAAAGCAATCTATTAAAGCCAAAATATTGGTCTGTTTTTCTTTTGGTGTTTATCTGCATTTATTAGTGGGTTTTTTGATATTAACTTCAAGCATCAAATTATCCAGCAAATTCAGATTCCTTTGGGGCTTTTCAACCTGTATATGAACTTAAAGTTAACACTCTCCCAGAGAGAAAAACACATTTTAGTGTAAAGCAAGGTAACTTTTCCCACATCTGATTTCTTTGCCAGTTTGTTTGGTTTTTTCCATCCTAATCTGTTTATTTCAAGAACGCTCTTAATGATGTAAGACTTGTCCTCAGGGTAGTTCTGAAGTCTGTCTGACCCAATAGCCTGTCTTTTCAACAGCAGATGCCTCACCAGAAGGGACAAGAAGCTCACTGATCTATTCTTCCTCACTTATGCTAGAATTTGGTTAAATCCTGCAACATAAAAGTTTACATCCTTGTTAAAACTTTCTTTCCTACCTGTAGCTTGCATTTGTTTTGAATACCCCTTTAGCTTTTGATTCCTGGATACAAAAATAAACATCAGAAGTCAGAATTTCCTGTCAGTTTTCATTCTCTCCTGCTGTTTCCATTTCTCATATTTATAGCTTGTTGTTTATATATAAACCAGTCTAGACCTATTTTTCCTGGTCAGAAATGTGCATTCCATCTGAATATTAGTTATTTAAACAAGTTTTTTACAGTAACATTACAAATTTTCTTTCACCTGTGGATAAATTCATTTGTTATCATAGTACTAGAGTTCAAAGCAGGCATGAACCAACTTCTCTGCCCCATAAGACAGCAACAAAGAAACACCATAAAAATTACTCCTCTCTAATGTTCAGCATATCCAGAAAGAAAAAAAAAAAAAGAAGAATAAGAAAAAGAAGGAAAAGAAAATGAAGGAAAAGAAGAGGAAAAAGAAAATAGAAAGAAAAAGAAAATAGAAAAAAGAAAGAAAAAAAAAAATGCATTCTGCGTTCCAACTGGGAAAATCATGCAGCATACATGCTTTAGTACATGCTTTAGGGTATCAATTCCCCTGCCCAGCCTCTGGAAACAGTGGTCAGAGGTATGCCAGAAGAAGGTTGGTAGGCAATCATGCATCAACAGGGACCATGTTAGTTACCGTTAGCCAGGGTTGCCCTCTAAGAGTCGTTAAGCTGATTTAGGCAACAAGGAAAACAAGGATAGCATTAAATTATTTATTACATTCTTTTCCCAGCAATCAAAATCAGCATCCCACCTTAGCTGTAGCTGAAAACCACAGAATACAAAGATTTAAATAGTCAGCTTAGCAGCTATAAAGTTAGAAAACACTTTGTCTGAAAAGGGGAAATTAAGCTAATGATAATGCAAACATTTTTACCTTGAAAAAAAAGAAATTTAAGAGCAGTAGTTCTCTGGGAGAATATTCTACATTCATAAGACTGCTCTTTAGCTTTCTAAACAATAAATTGCTAAAAAGCAATTTTTAAGAAGTTCTACAGGAAGAAATTGGCATAATTACTCCTTCTTAAAAAAGGCTTTATTTAGTTATGGAGGCTTTAAGCAATGTACTTTTCTACATTCATGTCCTGGTTTCAGTTGGGACAGAGACAATTTTCTTCTCAGTAGCTAGAATAGCACTGTGTTTTGAATTCAGTATGAGATTTGGTCTGAGAAGAATGTTGATAATATATTGATGCCTTTATTGTTGTTAAGGAATCAAGGACTTTTGAATTCGCCATGCTTTGTTAGTGCGCAGGTGCACAAGAAGCTGACAGGGAGCATAACCACAGCAATGGACCCAAATTAGTCAACGGGATATTCCATATCATATAGGATCATGCTCAGTATATAGACAAGGTTTGGCTGGGAAACTCACCCACTTTTCTGAGATAGTGGTTTTGGGATTTCTCTCCTCCTGGATCTCTAGCCAGTGACAGGCTGAGCATCGGTCAGTGGGTGGTGAGCAGTTGCACTGTGACTCATGTGTTTGTATGTCCTATTAGTATTATTTATTTAGTTTCAATTATTAAATTGTTGTTACCTCAACCTACAAATCTCCTTGTCTTTACCCTTCTGATTCACTTCTTCATTCCTTAGGGGTGGCTGAGCAAACAACTGCATGGTATTTGGCTGCTGGCTGGGTTAAAAGCATGACAATTCTTTCAACAGAACTTGAAGATCATGTATCCTTCGCCAAGAAGCAATCAGAATCATAAGTGCACTCTATCTCTGAAAGCTAATCACCCAGATACCCATCAATTAAACATAAATTCAGGAGTCAGAGATTCCAGTTGCCCTTCATTAAGATGCAAGTGAGGTACAATTTCTTTTTAGGCAAATGCATTCATTTGAAATGATTTTTAAAGATTTTTTTTCTAAAACAGAAATGTCCATTCATAAACATCATCAAAATTGATAGATATAAATTCCTCAGTGACATAGATCCTGGCTAACAACCAGTTTTCTATTCATTTAGAAAAATGGTTTCTATATAAAATTATGGAGCTGACTAGATGAAATAAGCAGAAATCAGCACACGACTTGCTATCACTGAATGAATTTTTTATTACACTTCCCTTAAAAGGTATTTATTTATTTATTTTATTTAAATATTATTTTTATATATGTGAATTAAATAAAATGTATACCCTCTGTTAGCATAAATAGCATGTTATAGAATCATAGAATGGTTAGCGTTGGAAGGGACCTTAAAGATCATTTAGTTCCAACCCCCCCTGCCATCAGCAGGGACACCTTCCACTAGACCAGGTTGCTCAAAGCCTCATCCAGCCTGGCCTTAAACACTTCCAGGGAGGGGGCATCCACAACTTCCTTGGGCAACCTGTTCCAGTGTCTGACCACCCTCACAGTAAAGAATTTCTTCCCAATATCTAATCTAAACCTATCCTCTTTCAGTTTAAATCATTACACTTTGTTCTGTCATTAAGTGCCCTTATAAAAAGTCCCTCCCCAGCTTTCCTGTAGCCCCTTCAGGTACTGAAAGGCCGCTATAAGATCACCCATAAGCCTTCTCTTTTCCAAGCTGAACAGCCCCAAGGACTCATAGGAGAGGTGCTCCAGCCCTTATTATAACAATATGTAACTGCTTCCTTAATATGTATGTGCATGCTCCAGGCATTTAAGTTTGCCATTCCACAGGCCACTGCACAGTATTCCTTCTTTGCCTGTAACCGAGCTCAGGTGCAAATTCAATGAATTTAACCCGATTTCCAAAATCATAAATGAATTAACGGTAAATCATATCAGGCGTTATCTCTAATCACTCCACTTGCATGAGCTTAGAAGGTATGCCTGACAGCACCTGTATGTCATTTACAAGGGGGGGAGGTAAAAAAGCTTTCATCAAGCATTCATGTAATGGGAGGATAACACGAAGATTGTCCCTCAACACACCTGACCTAAATTAACTTTTTTTCCAAGTGATTATACCAAGGACATCATCGCACAGGAATAATTACTACTGTCTCTTTCCCACTCTTACTTCTCTCTTGAGAACGTGTAATGCTAAAATGGCATTATTTCCCATAGAAATGTAAGAACCAATTAGGGACCAATTAAGCAATCTGGACATC
>NW_010301816.1:0-12289 GCF_000700745.2 Antrostomus carolinensis
CCCAAACCAGTCTGGGATTCTATGATTCTGATACCATGGTCTGTGAAGACATCTCGCTAGCAGTTACAGAATTTGAGTTCTCAAGTATAACTGTCTTCTCATACGTGGACATAGTTTTAGATCTATGGAATGTTTGGAAATGTGGGTAGTTTAGCTCTTCTTGAAGGCACTTCCAGTTATGTTTCATTGCTTGTTTTATATGCAGGTCAGGGTCTTTTCTGTTATTCATAAAGCACCTGGAGGTCATCATTGGTAGCAAGAGAATTTTTGTGCAAGCATACGTAGCAAACGCAGTAACACATGTTTTTTAAATGTGAGGGTTGCTTGTGATTGAGGAAATGTTGCCTTTCTTTAAATTGTTGGGATGAAAAAACCCCCCTTATTTGCTATAGTAGGAAGACTTGTTACAGCATTATCCAAGGTCCAGTCTATGAGTTGTCTGCAGGACATGTCACTAGTTTATCTTCCTCGCTCGTAGGCAGTAGCATGCTGCTATCTGCTTCCTGGCCTGACTGTTCCCATACTCTCCACCATCATTTTCTGGTGGAACTCCATGATGACACCTGCTGTCATCTTGCCCCAACCACTAAAAGCACCAGGTTATTGCACCATTTAGCCTAAGTGAGGAGCAGAGAATCCTTGAAACACTCTGAGAAGATGTCAGTGGGCCAGAACTACAGCAATAACTACCCACTCCATGGAGAGGGCTTCACTTTGGCTGGGCTGCCTTCCTGGATTTCTGTGTTTGAAGGGTGGGAGAGGAGGAGAATAGCACAGCAGATTGCTCTAAGCAGAATTGCTTCATTGATTTAAGAACATAATCATCTTGCCCTTGTAGTTTTCAGTGCAGTTCTTCAGCATTTCACTCTCACTTTGGGCACTTTTGTGCTGGGCAGGCTGGGTTTCCTGGCACATTTCCCGTAAAGGAGTGAACTTTAACTGGTGATTTTGCTTTCCCCTGCCTGTGACCGTACTGGGAAATGGAGACATTGCCATATAGATGTGTCCAGCATAACAATGGTTTCCCAATTGTAGCTGGAATAGTTGTAGGCCTTTAAAAAACAATTTTCTTTCCAGTTGCCATAATAAATTCTGTAATCTTCATCAGAGAATTTTTTTTCATGTAAATATTTTTCTTAGTATCATTTCTGATGCTGACTTTACTTTCAAGAATTCATCCTATCTTTCTAACCACTTACAATAGTTCAGAAATGGGGCACAAGCAGTTTTTCCTCCAAGGCAGGGATTTTTTGCTAGTAACTGTTGATTGAGGGCTTTAATTTCTAGATAGGCAGTTTGAGGTATCTCCAAATGGCCTTATCTGAACAAAATGCTGATAATTTGGAGTCACTTGTCACTTCTGTAAGTCACTGCCAGTGTGATTAATGCTGTTTTCATTTGAGGTGTTCAGCACACGCAAAGTCTCAAATGCTGCTTTAGATGTGCATTTGGAAGGATAAGGAGTAAAAATCAGCCTTCTAGTAGAAATTGTTTCTTGATGTGTTAATTCAGTAGTTTGGTAACTGCAAGAACTTGCTGAAATTGATGATACCTTGAACTTGAGCTTTTCTACTAATGGCTTTCGACTCCTGTAATCCTCTAGCATTGTTTAAACCATCTTTATTTCAGTCTTCACGTGTCTAGAAGAGAGCTGTAACATTAAGAATTTGTGACCTTGCCTGCTTACCTCAAAGCAGTGAGATTTGTATCTTTTCTGCCTTACGCTGTCCTGTGAATTGCACATCTAGTGCTGTGGAGCTGTCACGAGAAGGGTTCTCGGCGGTTGTACCACGAGAAACCACAGGTGCTGTGGGACTGTATGCAGCGGTTGGTGATCGTGTTCAGATCAACAGGATTCACTCTTGATACACTTTCCATCCTAAGTTTTTTGATAATCATTACTGGGAAATAATAGTCTTGCTGAAAAGATTTACTTATTGTGTGACCTCAGTGTGTATGTGCAAGGAGGCTTCAGGGAGATCTCATGGTGGCCTTCCAGTACCTGAAGGGGCTACAAGAAAGCTGGGGAGGGATTTTTTATAAGGACAGTTAGTGACAGAACAAGGGGAAATGGCTTTAAACTGGAAGAGGGAAGATTTAGATGAGATATTAGGAAGAAATTCTTTGATGTGAGGGTGGTGAGACAGTGTCCCAGGTTGCCCAGAGAAGCTGTGGCTGCTCCTCCCTGGAAGTGTTGAAGGCCAGGCTGGATGAGGCTTTGAGCAACCTGGTCTAGTGGAAGGTGTCCCTGCTGCTGGCAGGGGGGTTGGAGCTGGATGATCTTTAAGGTCCCTTCCAACCCAAACCAGTCTGGGATTCTGTGTCTGTCCCAGTTGCAGAATGACATTATTACTTAGGGCTTAACTTTTAAGTATTGATATTTAGTTTCCCATTTTAAATACTAATTTATCCTTCAATATTAGTGCTGCACAGATTTGGCTTATGACAGAGAAGATCATTTGACTAGAGATGGATAAATTGTTTTCTTCCTCAGTTTGTTTTTATTGTTCTGAAGCCAAATGGATTTTTCACTTGGCTGAAGAATGCCAGACCTGAAATACTGCATTCTTTGCCTCTGTCTGCAAGCACGTAGTAAATACAGCACCTTTGGGTGAGGCCTATCAGCTGAGAATGAATAATCATTTAATTCATCTGGCTTTTGTCAGTAGTTTGTTCTTGGGATTTTTTTTTTTTAACTAAACATTGGAGATCCTTTTTCTGGAGCTCTTCAAATAGCTTTTTTTAATACTCAATTGTATTGCTCTGTGTTGAGAAGAGTAGACAAAAATATCAGTTTTTTTGGAAGTTTAGCTACTAGCAGGAAGACTTCTGCTCATCTATTTCTTCCTAATAAATGAGATGAGCTAGCTTGTTTGTCATTAATTCGGGTGGATATTAATTCAGATTTTGGCAGTATAACTATTGCAGTATGTTTTACTTGTGAAGCATTTTTCCTGTGCATGTAGCTACATGCCAACCTTTCCCATGAGGGCTGTTGTGTATGGTAATCCCAAGCTCTTGGTGTGCTTGATTCCATCAAGAGGACTGTTTGGGGGAGTTGCTGCACCATGGGTGACTCCAGGCAGTTGCATCCTTAACTGTGAGCAACCTAGACCTGATTTCAGCTGATGGGTCTAACTGGTTGCCCTTCTTTTTCATCTTTTCATTCTCTTCCTGGTGGAATCTAGCTATATTTGATGGTTTTGAAGTCTTGTATGTCATCAGGTACAATGTTCTGAGCTAAATAATTTGTGAGCTGTGTCCTTTTTATAGGCAACCTAAAAAGTGTAGCCTGAAAGCAAACTTCCATGTTCCTCCTATGCCCCAGCAAACTTAAGTGTATTTATAAAAGTCAAAGAACTTGTCTTTTAACCATTTTTCCTGATTTCCTGTCTTATAATGATACATAGCAAGCCCAAGGGCTATAGAACACAGCAGTGCATGTCTTCACCTCAGCGTTAGCATTCACAGCCAGTGCTCCTTATTACTGCGCTTTCAAACGGTGCCTTGATAGTCAGTGGTCTCTTCTAGATGTAGTTATTTTTGTGTATTAAATAAAAAACTTCAAATACTTTTTCTAAGTATTTGATTGTTTGTGTTCCTTTGCAGAATAAGAGAGCACATAGAGTCTGGGGGGGCCGAGAGCGCAGGACGATGCTGCTGAAAGGAATCTGAGCCACGGAGCATGCTTTGTGCCACAGTTACCCAGGTACGTGCCAGCAGAATACTCCGTGCACCTCTCATGAGCTGCCATTTGCTCTGCTTGTTGCTCCATTACCTGTCATCCTGAGCCAAGGAGACTTTCTCAGCCTCAGACCAAGATTATGCTCTGCGTTCATCATTCCATCTGGATGGCACTTGCAGTCTGAAACCTTCTAAAGCCTTTTATTGTGTTTTAGTTTTAACTTTATCCAACTGCTAAATTTCAGCTGGTCTGTCTTTAAATGTTACACTGGTTTATATCATGAGGTAAGCTGAACATTTTAATGTATGTTTTCAGAAGTCTCTTTCTTTTGTGCACAGAGAAGATGTGATCTCAATAAATGCTGAACTACATATCTGGAAGTAGTTGGAGACTTGCTCCAGACTGTTAGAAACTGCTCCAGTTGACTCGCCTGCAGATAATCTGCTGGGTTTCAGAACTCAAAGCAGATAGGTAGAGGCATCCATCCTGCCTTTGCACACCAGTGCCTAATGAACCAATGCCAATTTTTTCAGGGTGTTTTGTTAGAAAATGTGAAACTTTCTGATGTTTGCTTGTTTATTCTTTTTTTTCCATAAATAAAATTTTGGGGATGAATATTTAAAGTCTTCATTTAAGTTCAGCTCAGTTCTGTGCTGTCTAATTATATGCTAAAGAAAGATGTTAAGGAGGTAAAGATCTGCCTTACACAATGGTGTCTAGGATCTTTCAAAAGCAATTCTGTGACCTGGGAGCCATCACAACCAACAGCTCTAGCTGTCTTACAGCTCTGAAAAATAAATAAATAAATGAATTTAAAAATCATATGATTGTGAAGTGTTTCTGTGGAACAGAAGCTGACTTTTCTACTAGCACCAGCTGGCGAGTGGGAGTAGAGAAACAAAGCAAACAAACAGCAGAGAAAAGTAGGAGGAACAATGGTGATAGTCTGAAAACTGACACATTAGGAGGCCAGCATGAAAAATAACAAACTGGTGTCACAGGATGTTTTGCATAGCAACAGGACTCTTGTCTTCAAGTGGACTTTAGTGTAACTGCAGCATTTGCTTCCTGTACGAGATAAAGAGCTGTTGTACTCTGAACGCATTTTAATCTCTATATCTAAATTGGACTAATAATTAAAAAGGATTAGCTGAAGGAAACGATAGTCAAGTTTATTGCTCCTGAAAGTGTTTCCTCTTATTTTGCTGTCAGAGAAGTGAGAACAGAAACATGAGTAAGGGAAACAGATTAAAGATGAACTTTTTCCCCAGGTGCTGAATGCTGTCTACAAACTACTTTGTCGATGAAGGAAGAAATTGATTGGAAATCGAAAGCGCGAACTAGTTTGTAATACTGTTCAACATGCGCAAAGGGGTGCCAAAGGACCCAGAAATAGCTGACCTGTTCTATAAAGATGATCCTGAAGAAATATTTGTGGGTTTACATGAAATTGGACATGGAAGTTTTGGAGCAGTTTACTTTGTAAGTATAGTTCTTTACCTCCTTTTTGGAAAACGGAATCATTTGAAGTGACATTTTAGAGTTTTTCAGCATTTGTAAAAGTGAGTGACCTCTGAGCTCCTTCTGGTTTGTGTGCATTAGCTTTCTCACAACACATCTCAAAAATCAGTGTTTCCAGAGCACTCCTGAGCTCGTTACTGTTACATCTGTATTTATAGTAGCAGTTGACTATAGTCTTAATAGTGCACCCGAGTATTCAGGTTAAGTATATGGTATCTTGTGCTGTCTGATGCTGAAAGTTGAATTTAAGTCGTTGGAAATTAATTAGCCAAACTGGAATTTCAAGATACTCTACTTAGTGCTCATATGTTTGTAAATCATTGCAAATTAATAGATCTAGTGAATTAATGATTCAGAATGCGTTTGGAGTTAAAAGCTACTTTTGTTAATGAATTAGTGTTGTGGCTGCTTGGGTAAAGATACTGTGTAAGTCACGTCAAATTTCATTCAGGTTTTTGAATGCTGCTCTGATAACTTAGGAGTTAGAGGTACCTTTGAAATACCATTTTGTTTTGCCACCCTCCTTGTCCCTGTGTTTATCTCATAACATACTGTTTTCAATGGCAAATGTTTAAATGGCAAAAGCAAAGAGAAAGTCCGAAGAGGAATGAGAATTCAAGCGAGGAAGATGTATTACCTTAATCGATACAGTCAAGACAATGTAATCTGGAAAGTGAGAAAAATACTGCTTTTACAATTAATATCAAACAAAGCCAAATCCAAAATACTGGATTTGGAAATAATTATAATCCAGTTGCTATCAATGAAACTAAAATAGAATTAACTACGAAAAAACAAGTCAAAGACAAATTAAAGCTGCTTGGTAGCATGGCCTGCCACTCCAGAAGATCAAGTTCACTAGAACTGAGATTTCTGAATATCAGACACTAAAGTATTTTGATAAGTACCCTTACACCTGTAACTCCAGCAACTGGGAGTAGCTATCATGAATTATTTGCAAGTGCTCCAATTCACTGTTTATAGTTGTGAGGAGGTGTTGGTGGATGTCAGAAGAGGAGAGGAGCCTGATATTTCGTGTCAGATAAGCAGTTGCATGTGTGTTTTGAGGGATAATGTGATACAATTCCTCACTGTACAATCTGGTAATAATGATACAGGGTGTTTCTGCCGTGGGGTTGTCAACAGTGGGACAGGGTAGACTTACTTATTCCAACAGATGTTGGAGTAAGTGACAGGTCATTGAAAGTATAACGTTAAATGTACTACATGTGCAAGGGCATGAGGCTGTATAACTTACAATACATTTTGATCCACTCCATAAGAATAGCAAACATTTTTTCAGGTGGGACTAGGGAGGTCCTACCCAGTGTTTTTCAAAACCAAAGGGAAAGGATGTATGGTATGCTTTAGGGTAAAGCTGAAGTGGTGAGAGTGCCATCTTTATCCTTCACCTCTGCTGTCAGAGGTTCCACATACTTCCAGGGAAAGTGAGGAGTGTTAAGAGATCTAATCTACCCAAGCAGGCTTACAGCTTGCATTTCCCTGATGCTTCTCTTCCTTCTTTCCCTGGATGATTTATTTAACCAGTCTGCACTTTAAAACATTGGAGCCTCTTAGCCAGACTGCATGTTCTTGCAATATCCCAGCAGCAGCTGCATCCTCACCTTGATGGTGATTGCAGTTGTGCCTCTAGTAATATTACTGTAGCAAGATAGTAATCAGCTTCATCGTTTCCTATGATCCATCCGCACTTCTTCGCCACTGTTTGAAACTTAAGCTTTGCTTCCTGCTGCATGAAGCACTTGGGATCCAGTAAATTGTTCTTTGGAGTCTTTGCCCTGTCCTGCTGTGTGTGTAAGTAACAAGCAGGAGCTCATCTGTGTGCAGTTTTCAGTGCACAGGAGCCTGGGGTCCATCTGTTGACCTGAGAAAGGCTTCCAGCTACGTCCTGCTTTGTGTGGGTCACGCTAGAGCTCTTCCCTACCACACAGGGGATGCTGTGCATCTTTGGTTTGGTTTTCCTCCTTTTTAAAAGCTTTTCTAGCCTGTCTTATATCTTGATTCTTATGCATTTTAGAGTAAGTCAAGGGCTGAGAATGGGATCTCAGATCATCATGGCAAAATTTCCAGGGATCCTGACATGCTTGGTATCAAAAGAGGAGAATAAGTCAAAAAAAACTTTGAGGGAACAGGGCTTTCTAAATCATCCAAAAGAATGGGGTAGAGACTTCAGATACATGAAGAGAGGCAGGCCATGGATTGCTATGCTGTTGCTGCATCTCTTTAACCCTTTTACTTAAATTGGTACTGACACTACTACAAACAGCAAATGCATTGATCTATATCTTGTCAATGTTGGTATTGTGGATTAATGTGATTATTCTAGTAGAAACTTCAAGTCACGCTCAATTTTTGCAAGCTGTTTTGTTTTCCAGCACACTGTTGCCAAGGCTTGGCAAGATAATTTGAAATTTCCCTTATTGTTTGAAAGAAATGATACGTCATATGTCAGAAGGCTAAGAAAAAATACGTCACTTCTCACAAGGTTTTAAACTTGATGCTAACTTGATTTGAAATCAACTAAGTTGATTTCACGCTTGACTTCAGAAGAACAGTTTTCGTCAAAAACAACCTACTTAAATCCATATGAGAAAGATGGAAATGTGGTAAAGCAGATGAGGGCAGTGTAAAGGAGGTTTTGCAAGCAAAATGTGCTTGTTTTCTGCCAGGCTTTTCATTAAAGATCTACAAGTATGACCAAAACCACTTCAGCAAGTGGATATTTTCTATCAAGTGTGCTTCAAGTTATTTCAGCCAGGAGGATCCCAAGCACTTGGTACAGCAAGAACTTCACCCACAACTGTGAGAACATGGCAGTGTGCCATCCAGCAAAAAATTACAGCTGAAATGAGAGATACTGTGTTCACGTGAAGATACTTGGAATTAGTGTAACAGGCAGAAATACTTGGAAATCTCTTTAGAACACCAGCATTAATTGATCTATTTGAGTAAAATACTCTTGATCCTTTGTGTGCTGAATCAGGATGAGGAGTGGTTAGGAAGGGTTTTGCCGTATCCAAAAGTGACTTGTTTTCAGCTTTCTCTAACTCATTGGAGGAGGAGTACGTGCTGTGGAGAGTCTCACTCCCTTTAGTAATTCCTGTGCTCTGTTGGTTCACCCAGTATCCTTTTTCTTTGAAGCCACTGGGTGCATCATGAAATGTCTTTCATTAATATGCTACTTGGAAGTATCGTACTCATCCTCTCAAGCAGCTGAAAAAGGGATTTACCACATATAGCTTCTATTGAATTCTAAGCTTTTAACTGTCACTAATTTTTTGTCCCAAAAATGGTTGGAGGTACTGGGATTTCAACAACTCAGAAAACTTGAAGGTTTTAAGTCCTTAACATGCAGAAATGAGGGCAGTGCCAATCCAGGCAAGTAGAACTTTTCCTAAAACTGAGTTTTCATCCTCCAGTCACCATCCCTTTATCATACATGCTGCAGAAAAGTAGAATTTTACTGACTGAGTAGTATTCATTGTACAATTGAGATCTGGAGCAGTGAAAGGAAGGTTGCTTTTTTAATTGAAATGAATTCCAGAATGAAGCATCTTCCTGGAACTGGAAATTGAAATAGCTGTTTGAGAATGTCACTGTTGTATGGGGTTTTTTATTAAATCAAACAGACTTTGATCCACTGCTATATTTGTTTCTTAAAAAAACCTTTTGGAAATTCTTTTTTTAATCTAAAACTGTTTTTACTCCAATTCCAATAAAACTATTTCATGTGTTCTCAGTAGGTGCAATATTTTGCCTTTTTTTGTGTATCAGTAGAGAGGTAGCAAGCACAGTAAGGGCTGAGGGAGAGACAGTGGATATGGACAGACAGATAAAGTCAGAGGAGGGGGTTATAATAGTTGTCTGGTAAATCTTATCATGAGGAAGATGTCCCTGAAGTGTGGGAGCTTGCAAGGAGGCGATATAGGAGAAAAAAGCCTGCATTTGCCAAATGTACAGCTCGCTCCATGGGGAGGAAAAAAATTAAACTTTTTTCAATCTATTTCTTTTTCCCTACTCCAGGCTACGAATTCCCACACTAATGAGGTGGTGGCAGTCAAGAAAATGTCCTATAGTGGAAAGCAAACGAATGAGGTAAGATGAATAAAGCCAATTCCACATGCAGAAGCTGTTGCGACCATAATATTATAGAATCATAGAATGGTTAGGATTGGAAGGGACCTTAAAGCTCATCCAGTTCCAACCCCCCTGCCATCAGCAGGGACACCTTCCACTAGACCAGGTTGCTCAAAGCCTCATCCAGCCTGGCCTTAAACACTTCCAGGGAGGAGCAGCCACAACTTCCTTGGGCAACCTGTTCCAGTGTCTGACCACCCTCACAGTGAAGAACTTCTTCCTAATATCTCATCTAAACCTCCCGTCTTTCAGCTTAAACCCTTTTCCCCTTGTTTTGTCATTAACTGCCCTTATGAAAAGTCCTTCCCCAGCTTTCCTGTAGCCCCTTCAGGTACTGGGAGGCTGCTATAAGATCTCCCCGGAGCCTTCTCTTCTCCAGGCTGAACAGCCCCAACTCTCTCAGCCTGTCCTCACAGCAGAGCTGCTCCAGCCCTCACATCATCCTGGTGGCCCTTCTCTGGACTTGTTCTAACTAATCAGTGAAATTAGCTGCATATTTCATTTGACCCTAGCAGACCAGCTTTTTAATGTGTTAGCTGTTGCTCACTTCCATAGGAAGCCTGGAGATTTGTAGAGGGGGAAAATGAGCTTATGCAATTTTTGACAAATAGTTCATTTTGAGGAAGTGAATGGGAATTTGGAATGCTTGTATGGTGGTTATTTCAGTAATAATTCCAGTAATAAATACATTTAGAGCATACTGGCTGCTGGAGCTATAACCACAACTTCTTGAGATGTTGCCTGACATGTATAGCTGATTTAAAACACTTTTCAGGTTCTATAAACTAAAATTGCATAGACCTTGTATTCAGAATATCAGTCTTGCTTCAACTGTTGCTTGTCAGTTGCTGCTCTTATTTTTGTGTTGTGATGCTTTGAACCTGGATTGAGTCCATTGGTGCATTGACATGCAGTGGAGAACGTGTTTGTTAAGAGCAAACAGGGATGGTTTAAACCCATTTTTCCTTGCTTATTTGTTGGTCTCCCACGTGTGCTGAAGTCTTCCAAATGTCAGTGGCTTTGTGCTGCGTTACAGAAGGAAGTGAACAGCTAATTCCTCCTGTCTCTAGCAGATATTATAGGTGGTGTTGTCTGTTTGGGCAAGTGGGTTTGTTACTAAGCTTAAGATCTCTGGACAGTTCAATATGCAAAAAAGTATCAATGCTTTAAGTAAAATGTATTGCTGTTAAAAGGAGAGAAGAAAATATTTTTGCAATCCTCAAGCTGTTTAAATATGTCTTGGGGAGTGCAATTTGGATCCAGACAACTGATGTGCAGGTGTGCTTCTGCAACTATGACTCTTACAGTCTTCACATTGTAAAATATTTTTATGGTTGCTTCTCAGCCTGTACTACAGCATGTGGTGTATGAGAGTACATAGGGGATTAAGCAGAAAAATGTATTTATACCTTTTTGCCTTTTTTTTAATTAGAAATGGCAGGATATCATCAAAGAAGTCAAGTTTCTACAACAGCTGAAGCACCCCAACACCATAGAGTACAAGGGCTGTTACCTGAAGGAGCATACAGCATGGGTGAGTGAGTGATGTGGCATTTAGAGGTCTTCATGAGCAGAAAAGGTACAGTACAGCAATCAGATATTCAGTATATGCAGTGTCTTTACATGCAGCAATATTCATCCCGTGCTGCTTGTGGTCTCTTTCACGTGAAGAAGCTTCCAGGTAATTTAAAGGGAATAGATATTTAGGATATTGGAACAAATCCCCGTTTCTCTGAGGCAGGCCTCTGTGTTTGTGCAGGTTAAACAATTATTATGGAACATCCTCTGCAGTATCTCCCCACAAATCTCTCAGTGCCTAAACCTTCTTTACACCAACGATAGATGTGTTGATGCTGCTGGAATGTTTGGAGCATTTTATTTTGTTTGTAATTTATTGCATTTCATAGAATCATCTAGGCTGGAAAAGACCTTTAAGATCATTGAGTCCAGCCATAAACCTAACACTGCCGAACTCACCACTAAGCCATGCCCCTAAGTGCCACATCTGTAGGCCTTTTGAATACCTCCAAGGATGATCACTCAATCACTTTGCAACTTCAGGTTTTATTTGCTTCTACTGCTTCAAAGCCATTTGAGTAGTAACTTTGTGGAGAGTGTCTACCCTGTTATTTAAAAACATGCTTTTTTTTCTTGCAGTTGGTTATGGAGTACTGTTTAGGATCAGCTTCTGATTTGCTAGAAGGTAAGTTTTATATAGGCATTGATATTCTTTTTGCTTGTGCCCCTTTTGTCTATAGTGGGAGGCTGTTTTCTCACAGACTGGTATTTTGCAGATGGTAGAGGCAGTCTGTCTCTGCCACTCCATTCTGTAGCTAGAATGCCTGTGTTTGTCATGCCAAGGGTAAGCTGAGACTTTCCCAGGAGGACAGTGCTATGTTGGCATGCACATTTATGTGTTGTAAAACAAAGATGTAAACATATATAGCTATGTTCTTGTCATTTGTGCCTTGATGACTGAAGCAGACTGCCTCTTTTCTGAATATCTATAAGAAAAAACCTGCAGAGGTCACCTTTGTCTTTGCTGTGTGCTTACTAGGAATAATTACAGATGGTTTTATAGAACAAGAGGCTGATATGACCTTAAAACCAGAACAGCAGCACCTGCAGAGGAATAGGGAGTCTAGCTGAAGTTTGCAAAAACTAGTACTCTGTGGGCTATACCTTTTGTATCTAAGATACAGTCAGCCAAAGGCACATGCTGGTCATATTTGGGGATATATGGTACATGCTCTGGTACATCTTTGTAGCTGGTATTCCTCATTTATCTTTTTTCTTGGATATTTGGGGGGAAAAAAAGTGGGAAGTTTTCCTTGTTAAGGACTAAATGAGTATTCAAAATACATTTGGTAAGCTGTGCTTCAAACATATCTCCTGGTGTTAACAGTAACTGTTGGCCCTAGCAGG